>NC_041385.1:48271171-48300749 GCF_002162155.2 Triticum dicoccoides
AATTTTGTGTGGGAGCGGGCAATTACGGTAGATTTTTAGTCTTGGGCCTCCTATGATTCAAATGAATTCCGTAGGATTTTCGAAGCGCTGGAATCTTTATGACTTTTTTTACATTGGTCGTTTGATTGACAGAAATACCGAGCCGGGCAACATCTTAAGATTGAGGAAGTCACCACGGACACCTCATAATCGACGAGAACATCTTCTCCCATTGACCGGGCATCATTGGGAAGCCTGAAATAAATCCGGAAAATACGAGTATCATGACTTGAGACCTAATGATTTTTTTAACACAGTACAGACGCAAGCGCTCATATACACGCGCATACATTCACCCCAATGAACGCACACACGCACACCCTACCCTTATGAGCACCTTCGAAAGACTGAGCTGGCATATCATCTTGAAATTTATGAAGTCATCGTAGGCACCTCGTGGCCGACGGGAACGTCTCCTCCCACTGAATGCGCATCGTCGAAAATCCTGAATTAAATCCAGGAATAAATGCGAGCACCAGGATTTGAACCCTGGTAGGCTAGGGATACCACAACCCCTCTAACCATCCAACCACAGGTTGGTTCGCCACCACAAAGAACACAACCATCTAAGTTATGATCAATTCGCGAAAAGATTGTAGCCGACGAGTAGAGTGCAGGCCGGGCCGGCAAAATCATGGGCCCTATGACAACAACATTTTTTTTCTAATACACATTTAACATTTTTCCAATACAAACTTAACATTTTTTTAATACATGGTCAACAGTTTTACTACACACATTTTAAATATTTTTTAAATGCTTGATTAACATTTTTAAATACAAGATTAACATTTTTTAAATACATGGTCAATATTTTTCCTACACATGTTTTACATTCTTTTGATTTGATCGCTTGATTAAAGTTTTCAGATAGAAAGATTAACGTTTTTTAATACATGATCAACATTTTTTCTATACACTTTAACATTTTCCAAACGATTGATTAACATTTTTCAAACACCTGTTGAACATTTTTGCAAATGCTCGACTAACATTTTTAGATACATGATAAAAAAATGCATCATTTTATTAATACATGGTAAACAATTTTATACACATTTAGTTTTTTCTAGATGCTTGATTAACATTTTTCAAATACTTTTTCAAAAGAATGTCAAATGCTTGATTAACTTTTTTATATACATGATAAAAAATTAATGATTTTTTAAACATGGTAAACCTTTTTCTATATACATTTAATATTTCTCAAATGCTTGATTAACATTTTTCAAATACTTGTTCAACATTTTTTTTAAAATTCTCGATTAACATTTTTATATACATGATAAAAAAATTCATCATTTTTTTAATAGATGACCAACAATTTTTCTATACACGTTCAACATTTTTCCAAATGTTTGGTTAACATTTATCAAATACTTGTTCAATATTTTTCAAATATTTTTTGTAGAGTGTTTTTATAATATATATATTTAGATTATTCTAAAATATAAAAAATTATAAAACTAAAGAAAGAAAGAGAAAAGAATACATAAAAATATATATAAAAAATAGGTTGTGGCCCCGCACGCGGCGGCCGACCCATCTCACTCGCCCTTCGGCGAGACGGAAGCTAAACTCGCTGAATACGAGATATAGGGGCGCTTTGCTTATCATGCATTGCCAGTTTACCCTCATTAATTCAAAGAATTTATAGGATCTGAGAATAAAAAAGTAGAAAAAATTTCAACATTTTTTAAGGAAAAAAAGGCTACCGCACGGCTTTAAATTAATGAAGCCCATACAGTAAGCTAAAACACCACGCTACCACAAGCACACAACAAAAAAAGAAAAATAACTAGCATGATACAATGGTGTCGAGGCACAACGGCACAACCTAGAAAAATAACAAGCCAACATCGATTGGAAAAGAAGAACCACTTGAGGACTTCTAAAATCTCTTCCGCGAGCAACCAACCAGAGCGGAGAATGAAGCCTGTTGACGTATAATGTGCTGCCTAGCCTCTTCCATCAGATCGGTCTTTTTGTTGCATTGGCTAGAGTATGCACTTCTACATGGTATCGGAGCCAAGAGGTCTTGAGTTCAAGACCCGGCTGGCGCAATTATATTGCAGCCCACTTTTGGTCCACGTTTAAGTCTGAGGGAGCCACACGTGAGGGGGAGTGTTGACGTATAATGTGCTGCCTAGTTTCTTCCATCAGATCGATCTTTTGGTTGCATTGGCTAGAGCATGCACTCCTACAAAGCCAACTCGAGAAGGGGACAAGCCGACATGGGAAGCCATGCCATCGCCAACACCTAGACCTCCACAAAGACAACACCATCTAGCTCCATCGCCTAAAGGAGCCCTCTGCTCTCTTGCCCTAAAGTGAGAGGGGGGCGAATCGCCGTGCGATGGTTGCGCTCATCACCATCAAGCCTAGATGAAAACTACCGTCGAGGTCCCGCAATGTAGAATCTTAGCACCACCCCAGAATTAAAACGTGTACACCTTGAGAGCGCCACCGTCGAGGCCATGGGACCATCAATACAGAGAGAAGAGGTTATCGTCCAACACCACACCCCGACCATCAACAGGAAGGGCCTTGCCCAAGAGACGGAGCCTGCAGAAAAGGAACGACGCCATAGTGTCGCCACACTGACATGCTCAGAAATGAACCAAGGGTTTTCACCCAGAGCGCGGAGGAGGCCACCCAAAGTGACGCCTCCAATTAGGTGAACAACACTCAAGAGCGTTGCCGTCACTGACATGGCGATGACGAGCTTGGCCGCCGCCATGGCCTCGGCGTCGAACGCTCTTGGCCAGCCGGCAGTGCATGATCATGCTCTAGCACAAGTAGAGGCACCATGGACCATAACAAGGCCAGCTGCACATGGATGCGGGGACGAGCGTCTACTGGCCATCCGACAGCGTGCGGTCGTGCAGCGAACAACACGAGGACGCACGACGAGGGGCTCCATGGCTGTTGGGCCCCGATGACCTTGAGCTCGCATCCATGGCGGAGCTGCCCGCTGCCACCCGAGAGCTCAAGGGGCGCCATGGCCGTCGGGAATGAGGCGAGGAAGGGCGGGGGACGTCAGCCGACTGGTCGTCGTCGGCGGGGACGGTAGAAATCCGGAGCTAGTGGCGGTGGCGGTTGACATGAAACTTCCCTCCCGCCAACATGTATAGGGGGAGTTAAAAAAATTTGTTTTCAAGACTGAAAATATGAGGATGTGGTATTTTTCTGGTATCGTGGAGCTAAATTTTCTGCATTCAAGATTGAAAATATGGGGATGTGGGGGTTCAGGGGAACCCGATGTTTTGCGGCATCTATTTGATGCACGTTTTATCAAAATAAACCGTAAAAAAACAATTATTTTGGGGCTTTTACCCTCCTTTTGACGGGATCTGCTATAGATGCTCTAAGCAAGACTCATTCATGCAGGTCAGCGTGGTATTGGCGAGATGTGTTGCTTAGCAGCAACCCTCGCTATCTATCCCAGGGATACACGGTAATGTCTATATTATATATATGAGACTGAGATATACGGTGACATTTAGAAATATCAGATATCCAAGGGAAGTATGAACTAAATGAAGACAACAAAACAACAATAATATTTCCCCCCATTCCAAAATATAAGGTGCAACAGTTTTTGTGCAATTCAAATATATGTATGTTTGACCATGATTATATGGAACAGAATATCTACAATATAAAATGAATAAAATAGGAAAATGCTTTTCGTGATGGATCTAATGTTACAAATTTGATATTGTACATATTGATACCTTTCTAAAACCTTGGTCAAACATGGATATGTTCAACTTTTTTTATAAAAATAATACACTTTATATTTTGAAACCGAGGGAGTATATAGGTCGAGCAGCAATTGGGCACAACCGCACAAGCATGGCTCTTCCTTTCATCCATAAGCATGCATGCATGCAAGATGAGCCGCGCGACCACCAAGGAAAGCTCCATATGTACTTTCAAAGAGAAAAAGAAAGGAAAATATAACTAACATACTTACTACCGTCCTTATAGTGTTGCCCTGTTTTCATGGCAAGAGAGAATTATCTAGGTGATTAGCAACGTGTCACCTTGTGCCAACGATCACAACACACACGTACATGAGATGCAAATTATTGCGATGTCACGTCTCACGTTCGAAGAAGCCGCTAGATCCAAAGAAACCGAAGAGGCGCAGCTACCCCTTCCTCATCGGCCCTGGTGGAAGCACCAATGCCACCTATCATTGTTGGATTGATATATTGTGTTTCTAAATTACATAGAGCTTAAGAAAATAGCGGTTTGTGACTTCTGTGCATCAATACTACATGAGCATAGCTATGAACCATACATGTCTATAAAAGGAAGCACATAAATAAGTATTTACATTAAGAAGTATTTGCTTCTTTTAGTTAACATTGTTTTTGCCTTCCTCCGACCTACAAGAAGCTCTGCTCGGAGATTATATCTGACTTTTCATCCATGGATAGTAATGTTTACAGGGAAGAATTATAAACTCAATATTAGCATTAACAAAGCTAACTAAAAGGCCACGACGCTTGGTTATTTGCTGCATGAAAATTGTTGTTAGGGAATATCAAGCCCTTGAGGAAAGCACCAAGCACACCCAAAAGCAAAAGGAAGGATCCCCTACTCAAGAATACATAAAAGAATCAAGAAGTCACCGCAATCCTTAGATGACGTGGACGACTAGTCGACCACTAGCCATAAGCCACAAATGCAACTCCTAGAAGTCTCTATTAGATCAAAGCTCACTCCGTTGTAATCCATTGTATAATTGTGCTCATGGATCCAATGAACGCATGTCTCTCCAAAGTCTTGCCTATGTAATAAGCCACTTATGACACAATCAATAAACTTGTGCACTTTCTGTTTTAAATCGTACAATGCATGCATACGACTGGCCAGTAAAAAGTAATTAAACAATACTAAGATAGATAGGTAGTTAAACATATAAGACAATCCTACCAATTATGAAACCAATGGCATCAAGACTAACCAAGTTGCTTTCTTCAACCGTTTATCCTTTTTTTGAATCTTGGTTTGTATCAAGAGCTGCACGGGAAGCTAAGTCTGAATAAAGCGCATAGATAAACACACCAGCAAAAGCACCCATTATACCACCGCTAATGTTATCCTTCCTTCGGATCGCCCTAACGGCCTTCTCGAAACCCTCCGCCTCCTTCTTGAATTCCTCGACCTCCTTCTCATATGCCTCGGCTACCTTCTCAAATTCCTCGATCTCCTTGCTAAGAATGAAAATGAACTTGAAAACTCAAATAGACAAACAAGAAAAATACTAGAAGTGTTTAGCCTACTGCCTTACCAAAGGAGTGGGTCAACATTCGGGCCTTCCCAAGGTTTGGGATGCTTAGCCTGCATGCATACATAAAACGTTAAAGATGGTACTCGTGATTCGAAAAGCACATGGACACAAATAACATGCGAGAGCGACTGAGCATGGTATGGCTAGTAGGGATTTAACAAGGCAATATTATCCACAATTATGCATGCATTTAACATAGGGCAAGGGGCCGCCCTATCTTGATTTTCTGCATATGCCTATCTAAAGTCCTTGGCATGGTGGTAGGATAAGAGCAACTCTAGCAGACCCCGCAGCCCGCCGGCCCGCAAAACACGTTTGCAGTTCACGGAAAATGGCTTTTGCGGGCCGGCAAGGACGGCCGCAGATGTAGACCCCCCAAACAGACCCATATAAAAGTATATTAGCCGAATATGCTTTTATACGGGTCAGCTTTGCGGCGTCTGCTCTTGCACCGCTGCTTTCCGCAGCTCATCGGCCCGCAAAATATCAAATCCAACATAATACAACAACCGGAAGCAAACTAATAATTATTCAAATTCAACACAATACAACAATCATCCACATTACAAATAATTATTCAAATCTTAAATAATGCAATACAAAACTTGTGATGAGTACAAATACAAATGAATACAAAAATGAGTCACTGTCTAGCCCTTTGCCAATGGTGCTCAATGAGATCCTCCTGAAGTTGAAAGTGTATGTTTGCATTTTCAATCTCCTTGTATGTCTGAAGAAAAGCTCTAATGTGGTTAGGGTCTCTAGCTGGTTTGACACGGCTACCCACATTGTCGTAGAAGAATTCCAAGTTCATTCCTCTCTCATATTCAAGAAACATATTGTGAAGGATAACACAACATGTCATGATATTTTTCTAGGTTTTCTTATCCAAAAAACAAGCAGGACCACAAACAATGGCAAACCTAGATTGCAAAACACTGAATGCTCTTTCAATGTCTTTTCGGGCTGCCTCCCGCACCCTTGCAAATTCACATAGTTTTTTAGTTTTGGGTTCTTTGATGCTCTTGACAAATGTGCACCAAGGATGGTATATACTGAAAATGTGTTATATCGACTAGAGAGGGGATGAATAGGCAATTTTTATGAATTCTTCATTGAGGAATTTGCTGGTGAGGAAATTCCTTAGCGAAGAACTACTTGCAGCAGAATAAGTACTCAAAAGTAAACATAACAGAACACAAGCATAGTCATCATTATGAAATGAAGACAAGCACAGAGTACAGAAAACGTAAACACAGGATAACACATGATGAAGACAAACAGACTGAAGAAATTGAACTGAGAAATTGAGAAAGTCTTCAGTCAAAGTCTTCAAACAGATATGAACAAGCACACAACAACAGAAATGAGGAAATGAAAGAGTTGAGGAAATAGAACCACTAAGCTTGGTGAAGACAATGATTTGGTAGACCAGTTCCAACTGCTGTCTCAGTTGTACGTCTGGTTGGAGTGGCTAGGTATTGAAACCTGAGGACACACAGTCCTGGACACACAGTCCTCACCGTATTCTCCTTGAGCTAAGGTCACACAGACCTCGCCCAATCACTCGTGGTAAGTCTTCAGGTGACTTCCAAACCTTCATAGACTCGGTCACTCGGCGATCCACAATTCCTCTTGGATGCTCTAGACCATGACGCCTAACCGTCTGGAAGAAGCACAGTCTTCAAAGGTAACAAGCGTCGGATCCATGAAGGATCAATCTCTTCAGTGATGCTCACTCACTTTGGGTTTGTAGGTGTGTTGGGTTTGGGTTTTCCTCACTTGATGATTTTCGCTCAAAGTCCTCGGAGGATGGGATGCTCTCAAATGACAAGTGTCAGTTTCTCTCGGAGCAGCCAACCAGCTAGTGGTTATAGGGGGCGGCTATTTATAGCCCAGGGAGCAGCCCGACATGATAAGACATAAATGCCCTTCAATGATATGACCGTTAGGTGGGTAGATATTTTGGGACAGCTGGCGCATAGCACAGCAACGGTCGGAATTTTGAGGCTCAATTTCCTCAGGGCTATCATGTTCCTCACTGTGTAGGCAATCCGCACTGGCAAATTCCTAACTCCTCAGTCAGAACAAATTTCTCAGCGACCAGAAGAACTTCGTCTCTGTCACTGACGAAATTGACAGAACTGTATGAGATTTCCAATGGCTTCACTCGAAGGGATTGGTAGGTGTAGGATTTTGAGTTGAGCATCACATGGAAATTTTTCCTTAGTATTTCCTCGACCCCCTTTAACAATACGGTGTTTCCTGTGACTCAAGAAAGAGAAAATGAAACTATGAAAACAAAAGTCTTCACGCTTCATGTTCCTCGAATGAATACCAAGTCTTCAAGGTCACACCAATTTTTTCACTTTCAAAGTCTTCAGAAAGTCTTCAGAAATCCAAAGTCTTTAGTCGAAGAACTTCATTTTTAGGGGTCGACTTTCTCTATAAATATCAAACTCCTCATAGACTTATAGACCTGTGTACACTCACAAACGATCAGTCCCTTAACATAAGTCTTCAATACACCAAAATCACTAAGGGGCACTAGATGCACTTACATATACCATCTGCAAGATAGCACCCTTTTGTGTATTCATGCCCATTGATAGCGTAGTTGCAAGCAGGAACATCACCACTAGCAAGCCTAGCAAACAAAATGAGACCGTTGCAACACATTGATATCATTGAGAGTGCCTGGCATACCAAAGAAGCAATGTCAAATCCATAAATACTCGGATGCTACGGCCTCTAGCGCAATTTTTGTATCACGAGACTTGCCACAATACATTCCTTGCCATGCCTTCGGGCAATTTTTCCATGTCCAATGCATACAATCAATGCTACCTAGCATGCCAGGCCAACCTCTCATCTCATTAGACGCCATCAATTTCTTTGTGTCATCCTCATTGGGTGACCGAATATACTCAGGACCAAAGACACGGATGATCACTTTTGCAAATCTACGCATGACTCAATTGTAGTATCTTCACCAATGCGAAGGTACTCATCGGCATAGTCAGCCGGAACACCATATGCAATCGCCCGTATAGCTGCGGGGATTTTTTGATATGCACTAAATCTCTTTAAGCCCGCAACGTTTCTTCTTTGAGTAAAATACCGGCAATTTGCCTCGCAAGCTTGAACAATTTTCACAAATAGAAATCGGCGCATTCGGTACCTTCTCCGGAAGAGGTGCGGTGGATATGTAGAATTTTCCACGAAGTAGTCTTGCATCAACATCTTGTTCCCAAGATGACAATTCCGAGGAATGCAAAGACACCCGACGGTCGATCCTCGCCTTCTCTTCTGGTTCTCGTCTTAGTGCTCCTTCATGGCAAGTGCCATGACTAATGTATGCTGCCGAAAGTTTGCAAGCATGGTCTCAACATCCGAGTTGTCCGAATCGGACGAATCGGTGAGCAAGAACTTCTCGCACGGGCTCAAATCCATCTACATGCATACCGGCGCGTCAATCAACTATACCGCTCGCTCGCAAAAGTCACAAAAATACGCACTAACCGGTGGCGGATGCAGCGGGTGATCCCGGGCGGTGACGAGGGGCGGGCTCGATGGTGGTCGATCCTCGACGGTGGCAGCGATGAGGCCGCCGCTCTTCTCGCCGGATCCGGGGGGTCGGTGCAGCATGATAGCGCGGGAGGGTGGGGGACGGCCTGGCGCGATTCTGCCCGCAGATTTGGCCGGAATCGCCGGCGGAGGACGGGCGGAAGCAAGGGCGGTCGGCGGCAGAAGGGGCTGGGGAAATGCGCGCGGGCTGAAATGTCCCTGCCGCCAACTACTTCTCTGGATGCAGGGCACCGCAGCTGCGACGGGGAAACCCGCGTATTCGCGGGTTGGGGCCGAGATTTTGTCGCGCCCCTTAAAATTTTTGCGGGCGGGGCGATATGCGGGGTCTGATCGGGCAGGTTTTTCCGCCCCTACCCGCATTTTAGCGGTTATTTTCCGGGTCGGGGTGGATGCGGGTCTGCTAGAGTTGCTCTAACGGGCATACTATCGCGTGGTTGGGGGGATCGAAACCTTCTGCCCCCCTATTAATTCTTCGGTAGTGCTCTCCGTTGATATTGAGCCTTTTTTGTTGTCCTTTCTCTGTGTGCCTTTTTCTAATAAAAGGAAATTTAATAAATAAAGTATGATGGTGTGCTCTGCTCTCTCCATGGACCTTTTTGCTAATGAAATGAAGAAGAATGAAGTGGGGTGAACTCGCGGCCTATTCAGAGAAGAGACTCCTCTAAAAAACCTCCAGAGAAGAGAAGAATTGCAGTAGCCGCCAGGACAGGATAAGCTGCGTGTAGTATTTGGAATTGTTTTATTGTAATGCTTTTTACCTAAAAGAGTCAAATTGATTGAATTTTTCGAGCGATAAAATACCAAGATTTGTCTAAAACATCAAGTACACGTAGCCACACTGCGCGAGCAAGCGCCGAACCCTGGCGGCTAGCTGGTTATCTCATTGTGACGACAACAACATGTAAGCGAAGATTGGTCGGGGGAGGCTGGCGAGGGCACCAGACAATTAAAGAGTTTGCTGCTAGGGCAGGATCAACTACGTGTAGTTTTAGGACTGTTTTATAACATATCTCAGAAAATTTAAATTGTTTAATTTTTTTGAATGATAAAATACCAATTTTTTCTTTAAAACATCTAGCTCATGTGCCCACACCACGTGAGCGAGTGCTGAACCCAAGTGGCTAGCTGGCTAGCCCACTGTGATTGCAGCGACGGGTAAGTGAAAAATGGTCGTCGGCGGTTGGTAGGGCAGGGGACAACTTTAGAGTTCGCCCTACCTTAAATTTACCCGTCCCCTGCTACCACATGTAAGAAGGATGAAATAAAGGACACCATCAAGATTCTTTGGAAATTAGTAATTTCAAAATGTTTTAGCTTCGAAACTAGACTCCATCTTAGTATGTTTCGACGCATTTTGTTAGCTTTTAAAGTTGCCACCCATTGTTTTTATGAAGTTGCCATTGACTTCGTGCCAAATTTGCCCCGTGGTAACTTGATAAATAGGGCAGGATTCAAATACTAGTTGGAGACGCTTCAAAAGTCAGAGACATGCTAGTCAGAGCATGTTTGGACCATTTTTTTTGAAGCTTTTATTTTTTTCGCGAATACGCAGAGCTTGTGTATCATTCATTGATAGGGAGAAGAGTTTTTGTACAGAAGAGGTTGGTAGAGGGCACTAGGGCTAAGCGTACACAACGATTGGCGCCAGGCCTAGTACGAGCATGATGGAGACTGGGTATGCTCGGCCCCAATAAAGCTAGTCACGGGTATGATTGCGGTAGGAGGAGAGAAGGGCCGCGGGAATGAGCATCCGTTATGATTGCGGTAGGAGGAGAGACGCGGCATCGAATCGGAACACGAGCTTAGATTGCGGTAGGAGGAGAGACGGGCCACGGGAATGAACCTGAGAACGGAAGGCAGCCCATGCCTGCCTGAGAGAGGGGACGACAGCGGCGGAGGTCTTTGATGTCTACTACACAACCTTCTTCTTGTAGACGTTGTTGGGCCTCCAAGTGCAGAGGTTTGTAGGACAGTAGCAAATTTCCCTCAAGTGGATGACCTAAGGTTTATCAGTCCGTGGAAGGCGTAGGTTGAAGATGGTCTCTCTCAAACAACCCTGTAACCAAATAACAAAGAGTCTCTTGTGTCCCCAACACACCCAATACAATGGTAAATTGTATAGGTGCAATAGTTTGGCGAGGAGATGGTGATGCAAGTGCAATATGGATGGTAGATATAGGTTTTTGTAATCTGAAAATATAAAAACAGCAAGGTAACAAGTAATAAAAGTGAGCGTAAACGGGATTGCAATGCTAGGAAACAAGGCCTAAGGTTCATACTTTCACTAGTGCAAGTTCTCTCAACAATAATAACATAACTGGATCATATAACTATCCCTTAACATGCAACAAAGAGTCACTCCAAAGTCACTATTAGCGGAGAACAAATGAAGAGATTATTGTAGGGTACGAAACCACCTCAAAGTTATCCTTTCTGATCGATCTATTCAAGAGTCCGTAGTAAAATAACACGAAACTATTCTTTCCATTCGATCTATCATAGAGTTTGTACTAGAATAACACCTTAAGACACAAATCAACCAAAATCCTAATGTCACCTAGATACTCCAATGTCACCTCAAGTATCCGTGGGCATGATTATACGATATGCATCACACAATCTCAGATTCATCTATTCAACCAACACAAAGTACTTCAAAGAGTGCCCCAAAGTTTCTACCGGAGAGTCAAGATGAAAGCGTGTGCCAACCCCTATGCATAAGTTTACTGAACCCGCAAGTTGATCACCAAAACATACGTCAAGTAGATCACGTGAATATCCCATTGTCACCACAGGTAAGCACGGCAAGACATACATCAAGTGTTCTCAAATCCTTAAAGACTCAATCCGATAAGATAACTTCAAGGGGAAAACTCAATTCATCACAAGAGAGTAGAGGGGGAGAAACATCATAAGATCCAACTATTATAGCAAAGCTCGCGATACATCAAGATCATATCACCTCAAGAACACGAGAGAGAGAGAGAGATTTCAAACACATAACTACTGGTACATACCCTCAGCCCCGAGGGTGAACTACTCCCTCCTCGTCATGGAGAGCACCGGGATGATGAAGATGGCCACCGGTGATGGATACCCCCTCCGGCAGGGTGCCGGAACGGGTTCCCGAGAGGTTTTTCGTGGCTACAGAGGCTTGCGGCACTGGAACTCCTGATCTAGGTTATGTTCTGGGGGTTTCTGTATATATAAGAGGTTTTGGCGTTGGGAACAAGTCAGGGGGGTCTCCGAGGCGGCCACGAGGTAGGGGGCGCGCCCAGGGGGGGTAGGGCGCGCCCCCACCCTCGTGGGTGCCTCAGGGCTCTTCTGTCCCATCTCCGGTACTCCGTGGCCTTCTTCTGGTCCAAAAATAAACTCTGTGAAATTTCAGGTCAATTGGACTCCGTTTGATTTTCCTTTTCTGTGATACTCAAAAACAAGGAAAAACAGAAACTAGCACTGGGCTCTGGGTTAATAGGTTAGTCCCAAAAATCATATAAAATAGCATATAAGTGCATATAAAATATCCTAGATGGATAATATAATAGCATGGAACAATAAAAAGTTATAGATATGTTGGAGATGTATCAAGCATCCCCAAGATTAATTCCTGCTCGTCCTCGAGTAGGCAAATGATAAAAACAGAATTTTTGATGTGGAATGCTACCTAACATATTTATCAATGTAATTCTCTTTATTGTGGCATGAATGTTCAGATCCAAATGATTCAAGATAAAAGTTCATATTAACATAAAAATAGTAATACTTCAAGCATACTGCTACCTCTTGAGCACTGCGTTGGTTTTCCCTTGAAGAGGAAAGGGTGATGCAGCAAATTAGCGTAAGTATTTCCCTCAGTTTTTGAGAACCAAGGTATCAATCCAGTAGGAGGCTCCTCAAAAGTCCCACACACCTACACAAACAAACAAGAACCTCGCAACCAACGCGATAAAGGGGTTGTCAATCCCTTCACGGTAACTTGCAAAAGTGAGATCGGATAGAGATAATAAGATAAGATAAATATTTTTAGTATTTTTATGATATAGATTGGAAAGTAAAAGATGCAAATTAAAGTAGATGGAAAACTTATATGATAAAAGATAGACCGGGGGCCATAGGTTTCACTAGAGTCTTCTCTCAAGATAGCATAAGTATTACGGTGGGCGAACAAATTACTGTAGAGCAATTGATAGAAAAGTGCATAGTTATGAGAATATCTAATCATGATCATGTATATAGGCATCACATCCACAACAAGTAGATCGAAACGATTCTGCATCTACTACTATTACTCCACACTATCTAGAGTATTAAGTTCATAAGAACAAAGTAACACATTGAAAGTGCGTTATATCGACTAGAGGGGGGATGAATAGGCGATTTTTATGAATTCTTCACCGAGGAATTTGCCGGGGAGGAAATTCCTTAGCGAAGAACTACTTGCAGCGGAATAAGCACTAAGAAGTAAACATCAAAGGACACAACCATAGTCATCATGATGAAATGAAGACAAGCACAGAGTACAGAAAGCGTAAACACAGGATAACACAGGATGAAGACGGACAGACTAAAGAAATTAAACTGAGGAAATTGAGAAAGTCTTCAAACCTTTACACAACAACAGAAATGAGGAAATGAAAGAGTTGAGGAAATAGAACCAGTAAGCTTGGTGAAGACAATGATTTGGTAGACCAGTTCCAACTGCTGTCTCAGTTGTACGTCAGGTTGGAGTGGCTAGGTATTGGAACCTGAGGACACACAGTCCTGGACACACAGTCCTCACCGTATTCTCCTTGAGCTAAGGTCACACAGACCTCGCCCAATCACTCGTGGTAAGTCTTCAGGTGACTTCCAAACCTTCATAGACTCGGTCACTCGGCGATCCACAATTCCTCTTGGATGCTCTAGACCATGACGCCTAACCGTCTGGAAGAAGCACCGTCTTCAAAGGTAACAAGCGTCGGATCCATGAAGGATCAATCTCTTCAGTGATGCTCAATCACTTTGGGTTGTAGGTGTGTTGGGTTTGGGTTTTCCTCACTTGATGATTTTCGCTCAAAGTCCTTGGAGGATGGGATGCTCTCAAATGACAAGTGTCAGTTTCTCTCAGAGCAGCCAACCAGCTAGTGGTTGTAGGGGGCAGCTATTTATAGCCTAGGTAGCAGCCTGACATGATAAGACATAAATGCCCTTCAATGATATGACCGTTAGGTGGGTAGATATTTTGGGACAGCTGGCGCATAGCACAACAACGTTCGGAATTTTGGCTCTCAAATTCCTCAGGGCTATCATGTTCCTCACTGTGTAGGCAATCCGCACTAGCGAATTCCTAACTCCTCAGTCAGAATAAATTCCTCAGCAACCAGAAGAACTTCGTCTCTATTACTGAAGAGATTGACTGAACTGTATGAGATTCACTCGAAGGGATTGGTAGGTGTAGGATTTTGAGTTGAGCATCACATGGAAAATTTTCCGTAGTATTTCCTCGACCCCCTTTAACAGTACAGTGTTTCCTATGACTCAAGAAAGAGAAAATGAAACTATAAAAACAAAAGTCTTCACACTTCATGTTCCTCAAATGATTGCCAAGTCTTCAAGGTCACACCAATTTCTTCACTTTCAAAGTCTTCAGAAATCCAAAGTCTTAAGTTGAAGAACTTCATTTTTAGGGGTCGACTTTCTCTGTAAATATCAAACTCCTCAGAAACTTAATAGACCTGTGTACACTCACAAACGCATCAGTCCCTTAACCTATAAGTCTTCAATACACCAAAATCACTAAGGGGCACTAGATGCACTTACAATCTCCCCCTTTTTGGTGATTGATGACAATATAGGTTAAGTTTTCAACGGGGATGAATATATGAAGTGTAAATACTGATGTTGAGGAATTTGACTGCAAGATATAGAAGAACTCCCCCTGAAGATGTGCATAGTGAGGAATTTGCTTTTGAAGCAATGCACACTTGAAGAGTATAATCATGGAGATCTCCCCCTATATCTTGTAATTCATACACACATTTGACATATAATATGAAGAATTGAAATGCATAAATATGGTGACTGATGTAATTCAGCATGATTGCATTGACATTAATGAGGAATAAGCATGCAGAAGAACTCAGCAAAAGTATCAGGCCACCATAGAGTTTAAGATTACAACTCGATCCAGCAAAGTCATCAAAAAAATGAGAGTTGTAACTTAGAAAAAAACGCCCATATAAGATAGACCCGCTTGAAGACTAACTCAAATTTCTCCCCCTTTGTCATCGAATGACCAAAAGGGTTGAAAAAGGAGGACTAACGCCCCTGAAGAATATCATGTAGATGGAGGAGCGCCAGCGTTGTTGGGGTCTCGAGTCGTTGTAGGGCATGCTGCAGTGTCGTCCAAGTCTTCAAACTCGTCCGTGTCGCGTGATGAGGAATATGAACTGGCGACCAAGGAAGGAACCTCGACCTTCTTGAATTTCTTCGGTGGAGGAGCAGACCAGTCAAAATCTTCCTTGAAGCCTATTTGCTTCAGATCTTCTTCACCATAGAGATGTGACAGAATAGCTCAGGTGCGATCAAAAACCTCATGGAGGTAGTAATGGTTTTTCTTCACTGCATTATGTGTAGAAGTCATGTTGTGAAGAATAGAGCCAAACTGATGCTTAACCCATTTGTGGTTTCGATCCACCTTCTGGGGAAGACTAAGAAGCAGCTCACGGTCAGTCATCACACGAGGAGCAGTGGCTTGATGATTTGGCTTGGATGCATTGGCAGCAGAATCATGAGTGGCAGAGTCATCGTTGGTGGAATAAGATGCAGCTTTGCGGAACTGACCATCCAATGGACGAATACCTTCATCGATAACAGCTGGTGCCTTGCCCTTCTCATCAGCTGATGAATATGTTCGCTTGAGGACTTCAATCGGGGGCAAGTAGCTGAGGTGATTCTGAAAGTCAGCTTTGTAGTTGAGTGAAGACCTTGTCCTGAGGAATCTCATAATCCAAGGAGCATAAGGCTTCAGCTCAAATGGTGAAAGTGCAACATTTGCTAGAGTCTGCATGAATAAATCATGATAATTGATAGGGATGCCATGCATGATGTTGAATAGCATATTCTTCATCATGCCAATAATTTCCTCATCGGATGAGTCGTGGACTTTGATAGGACTTATAGTCTTCGTCAGAATGCGATAGACGGTTCTTGGCACATACAACAATTCCTTCACGAGGAATTTTGACCTTGGGGCTTGACCAGGCTTCAGAGGCTTCATTAGAACTTGCATGTAATGAGCAGTAAGGCCAGGTTCTTGGTACAGACAACGAGAACCTTCAGGTGGAGGACTGATTGGCAGGGCATGAAGCAATTCAGAGGCCGGTGCCTTATAATGAGTGTTTTCGGTCATCCAGTCCAACACCCAAGTGTTGATATCATCAGCAGTATGGTGTAGAACTGAAGAAGAAGCTCTTCATTCCAATCAACTATGTCAGAGCAAAAGTTGAGCAGTCCTACATCATGAAGCATACCGAGGACTTGAGAGAAGTAAGGCATTGATTCCATGTCCACGTGAGGAATATGCTCGTGGTCGAAGACTTTGTCCTTATTGAAGAGCAGTGAAGAATAGAAGTTGACCTGGCTGGCAGTCCAGAAGCGCTTCCTTATAAGATGAGCATTGTCATAAGGGCTGAAATCAGTGAAGAACACATGCTCGCCGAAGAAGTCATCGTCCTTGAATTTTTGCTTCTTTGAGAAGGGATCCTTTGGCTTGGGCTGAGGAGTGTCAGTCAATTGCATCACCACCTCAGGAATCACAATCTCAGGATCCACAGACTAAGGAATTTGAGGCTCTTCTTCTGCTGCAGCCTGGGTGTTCAATTCTTCATTTACAATTTCTTCAGCACTAGTGGCTGGAATATCTTCATGGACAGATGGGGTTGCATGAGGTTCTTCAGATCCCATTTGTACTTCAGTAGCAGCTGGGGACTAAGGAATTGCTTGAAGTGGAGTGAACATTGGAGAGTTGGGGGTGCTGACTTTCCCAAAAGTCATCATTTAGCACAGGTGTGGTACAACCAATGCCCACATCCTCATCTTCCATTTCTTCAATGCCGGCCTCTTCAGCAGTGAACTGAGGCATAGGCGAGGAGACAACTGGTGTTGAAGGGATTTCACCCACTTCAATTTCTTCATCCAACTGCTCTGACGAAGTAGCAGAAGGATTCTCTTCATCGGATTCGCTTGGAATCACATAATCTTCACCAAAAGGAATAAGGTCCTTTGATGGCATGAATGAGACAGGAACGACATCAATTGGGTTGTGAAATGAGCTTGTCAAAGGCTTCATCTTCTTTGGAGCTGAAAAATCTAATGAAGTTGATGCCTTCCTTTTCTTCACAGCTGCACGCTCTGCATCCTTGGTCTTCTTTGCATCTGATGCAGATGGAAGGATTGGAGTTGGTGTAGGCGCAGGAGGAGTATAGGAATTTGGTGTAGTTTCTTCAGGTGCAACTGATGCAGTTGCCCCGACTTCTTCACTTTCTTCAGGCGCACCACTAGTGGATGGCCTGGCAATTTCTTCAACGGCTGGAATGCAGTCATCAGCCCTGGTACTTTCATTTTCTTCAGCAGCCTGATTGTCATCAGCAGTGCTAGCATGTTCTTCAGTGGGCTGAGCAGATGCTTCAGCCGGAGTAACTTCAATGTGCACAGGAGCAGCATCACTTAAAGTGAATTTTTTCGTCAGATTGACGAACCGGACCTTGGCGCCCTTCCAATCAGCATAGTAGCGATTGTTTTCATCACTCAGTTGCTTGATCTCAGCTTGCAAGGCAACAAGTTGATCAGGGGTAAGAGTGAGGACATTGTCCTTGAGGTAGCGCTGCTTCTTGTACCGTGCTTTCTTCAGTCTTCTGCCTTCTTCAAATGTCCACTTCTCTTCCTCAATGAAGGCAGTCAGAACATGACTTTGACCAGGAGTGAGGTTCATCTCCGGCAAAGGCATGTTAGGGTCCTTGTGCCATAGGTCAATGAAGTCGAGGATCAACTTTGGATCCAATAGCAGTGGCACATTGCTGCCTTTGGCTTTGGCGGCCCTGGCCTGCCTGTCTTTGATGATTTCGGCAAGTTCTTCATCATCAGCCTCATCATCATCAGAGGGCACTTCGAAGGCGACCTGCTTCTTGTGAGGACTTGGTCGAAGGCCTCTTCCAGCAGTGGCCATTTTCTTCAGGAGAAAGGGGCCAGCTGAGGAACTTGTAGATGCTCCTGAGGCAATTGAGATGCCTGTAGTCCTTTGGCATGTGGCGAGATGCAGAGGTGCAGAGGATTTGGTTGGAGCAGCTGAAGACTTTGTCGGAGGAGCTGAGGACTTTGAAGGAGGAGGAGCAGTCTGAGGAATTGGCCGTGAGGGCTTTGAAGAATCTGGCCGTGAGGGCATTGCTGAAGAACTTGGCCGTGAGGGCATTGAGGGTGAAGCACTTGGCTTATGCGCAGGCTTCTTAGGCACCGCCTTCTTCGGCTTACTAGCAGAGGCCTCACCAGCGGTAGTAGCAGTAGCAAAGTCTTCATTGAATTTCCTCACTGCTTCCTTTGCTTGTTTGGCTAGTTTGGCCTGGCGCTTTGCCCATTCATTAGGATAATCCTCACCGCGCTTGAGGCTGGTGGGATCTGCCAATTGGCCATGTGCCAATGGAGGTCTTGGGCATGGAGGGTTGAGTGTGAATTTCTTCATATACTTGGGAGTAACATATATGTACTGTTGGGGAACGTAGTAATTTCAAAAAAATTCCTATGCACACGCAAGATCATGGTGATGTATAGCAACGAGAAGGGGAGTGTATCTTCATACCCTTGAAGATCGCTAAGCGGAAGCGTTTATCAATGCGGTTGATGTAGTCGTATGTCTTCACGATCCAACCGATCCAAGTACCGAACACACGGCACCTCCGAGTTCTGCACACGTTCAGCTCGATGACGTCCTCGCCTTCTTGATCCAGCAAGACGGGCGAAGTAGTATATGAGTTCCGGCAGCACGACGGCGTGGCGACGGTGTTGGTGAAGAACAATCTCCGCAGGGCTTCGCCTAAGCACTACGAAAACTATGACAGAGGATAAAATAGAGGAGACGGGGTTGCCGGCACACGGCTTGGTGTTTCTTGATGTGTCTTTGGTGCTAGCCCTGCCCCTCTATTTATATGTTGAGCCTTGGGGTCGAAACTTGGAGTAAAAGCCTCCACAAAGTCGGTTTCACCCGAAAGGCAAGAGTCCTTCTCGGACTCCAAGGCCAGACGCCAGGGTTCCCGGTGTTTGGACCCAGACGCCAGGGACCCTGGCGTCTGGCCCCTGGACTCCGCAAAACTTCCTTTTGCGCTTTGCAAAAACATTGTTGGCTTTCCCCATTGGCCCAAATAACGTGTTCTCGTACCCAAACATTTCGGGAAACATCCGGAACCCCTTCCGGTGAATTCTGGAACCCTTCTGGAGATCAAACACTATTATCCCATATATCAAACTTTATCTCTGGACCATTCCGGAGTTCCTCGTCATGTCCATGATCTCATCCGGGACTCCGAACAACATTCGGTTACCAACATGCATAACTCATATAATACTATATCGTCAATGAAACGTTAAGCGTGCGGACCCTACGGGTTCGAGAACTATGTAGACATGACCGAGACACGTTTCCAGTCAATAACCAATAGCGGGACCTGGATGCCCATATTGGCTCCCACATATTCTACGAAGATCTTTATCGGTGAAACCGCATAACAACATACGTTGTTCCCTTTGTCATCGGTATGTTACTTGCCCGAGATTCGATCGTCGGTATCCAATACCTAGTTCAATCTTGTTACCGGCAAGTCTCTTTACTCGTTACATAATGCATCATTCCGTAACTAACTCATTAGCTACATTGCTTGCAAGGCTTATAGTGATGTGCATTACCGAGAGGGCCCAGAAAAACCTCCCCGACAATCGGAGTGACAAAACCTAATCTCGAAATACGCCAACCCAACATGTACCTTCGGAGACACCTGTAGAGCTCCTTTATAATCACCCAGTTACATTGTGACGTTTGGTAGCACACAAAGTGTTCCTCCGGTAAACGGGAGTTACATAATCTCATAGTTACAGGAACATGTATAAGTCATGAAGAAAGCAATAGCAACATACTAAACGATCAAGTGCTAGGCTAACGGAATGGGTCATGTCAATCACATCATTCTCCTAATGATGTGATCCCGTTAATCAAATGACAACACATGTCTATGGTTAGGAAACATAACCATCTTTGATTAACGAGCTAGTCAAGTAGAGGCATACTAGTGACACTATGTTTGTCTATGTATTCACACATGTATTATGTTTCCGGTTAATACAATTCTAGCATGAATAATAAACATTTATCATGAAATAAGGAAAGAAATAATAACTTTATTATTGCCTCTAGGGCATATTTCCTTCAGTCTCCCACTTGCACTAGAGTCAATAATCTAGTTCACATCGCCATGTGATTTAACACCAATATTCACATCTGTATGTGATTAATACCCATAGTTCACATCGTCATGTGATCAACACCCAAAGGGTTCACTAGAGTCAATAATCTAGTTCACATCGCTATGTGATTAACACCCAAAGAGTACTAAGGTATGATCATGTTTTGATCGTGAGAGAAGTTTAGTCTCCGGGTATGTCACATTCAGAGCCGTATGTATTTTGCAAATATTCTATGTCTACAATGCTCTGCACGGAGCTACTCTAGCTGATTGCTCCCACTTTCAATATGTATCCAGATCGATACTTAGAGTCATCTGGATCTGTGCCAAAACTTGTATTGACGTAATCCTTTACGATGAACCTTTTGTCACCTCCATAATCGAGAAACATATCCTTATTCCACTAAGGATAATTTTGACCAATGTCCAGTTATCTACTCCTAGATCACTATTGTACTCCCTTGCCAAACCAGGGCAGAGCATACAATAGGTCTGGACCATAACATGGCATACTTTTATAGAACCTATGACTGATGCATAGGGAATGACTTTCATTCTCTTTCTATTTTCTGCCGTGGTCGGGATTTGAGTCTTACTCAACTTCACACCTTGGAACACAGGCAAGAACTCCTTCTTTGACTGTTCCATTTTGAACCACTTCAAAATCTTATCAAGGTATTTACTCATTGAAAAATCTTATCAAGCGTCTTGATCTATCTCAATAGATCTTGATGCTCAATATGTAAGCAGCTTCACCGAGGTCTTGCTTTGAAAAACTCTTATTGAAGTATCCTTTCATGCTATCCAGAATTTCTATATCATTTCCAATCAACAATATGTCATCCACATATAATATTAGAAATGCTACAGAGCTCCCACTCACTTTCTTGTAAATACAGGCTTCTCAAAAAGTCTGTATAAAACCATATGCTTTGATCACACTATCAAAGCGTTTATTCCAACTCCGAGATGCTTGCACCAGTCCATAGATGGATCGCTGGAGCTTGCACACTTTGTTAGCACCTTTTGGATCGACAAAACCGTCTGGTTGCATCATATACAACTCTTCTTTAATAAACTCATTAAGGAATGCAGTTTTGACATCCTTTTGCCAGATTTCATAAAATGTGGCAATTGCTAACATGATTCGGGCAGACTTAAGCATCGATACGAGTGAGAAAATCTCATTGTATTCAACACCTTGAACTTGTCGAAAAACCTTTCAGAACAAGTCGAGCTTTGTAGATAGTAACACTACTATCAACGTCCGTCTTCCTCTTGAAGATCCATTTATTTTTCTATGGTTTGCCGATCATCGGGCAAGTCCACCAAAGTCCATACTTTGTTCTCATACATGGATCCTATCTCAGATTTCATGGCCTCCAGCCATTTCGCGGAATCTAGGCTCATCATCGCTTCCTCATAGTTCGTAGGTTTATCATGGTCTAGTAACATGACTTCCAGAACAGGATTACCGTACCACTCTGGTGCGGACTGTACTTTGGAAGATCTACGAGGTTTTGTAGTAACTTAATCTGAAGTTTCATGATCATTATCATTAGCTTCCTCACTAATTGGTGTAGGAATCACTGGAACTGATTTCTGTGATGAACTACTTTCCAATTCGGGAGAAGGTACAAATTACCTTATCAAGCTCTACTTTCCTCCCACTCACTTCTTTCGAGAGAAACTCCTTCTCTAGAAAGGATCCATTCTTAGCAACAAATGTTTTGCCTTCGGATCTGTGATAGAAGGTGTACCCAACAGTTTCCTTTGGGTATTCTATGAAGACGCGCTTCTCCGACTTGGGTTCGAGCTTATCAGGTTGAAACCTTTTTCACAAAAGCATCCCAACTCCAAACTTTAAGAAACGACAGCTTAGGTTTACTGCTAAACCATAGTTCATATGGTGTCGTCTCAACGGATTTAGATGGTGCCCTATTAAACGTGAATGCAGCTGTCTCTAATGCATAACCCCAAAACGTTAGTGGTAAACTGATAAGAGACATCATAGATCGCACCATATCTAGTAAGGTACGATTACGACGTTCAGACACACCATTACATTATGGTGTTCCAGGTGGCGTGAGCTGTGAAACTATTCCACATTGTTTTAATTGAAGACCAAACTTGTAACTCAAATATTCGTCTCCGTGATCAGATCGCAGAAACTTTATTTTCTTGTTACGATGATTTTTCCACTTCACTCTGAAATTCTTTGAACCTTTCAACTATTTCAGACTTATGTTTCATCAAGTAGATATACTCATATCTGCTTAAATCATCTTGTGAAGGTCAGAAAATAACGATACCCGCCACGAGCATCAACACTCATTGGACCGCATACATCGGTATGTATTATTTCCAATAAGTCACTAGCTCGTTCCATTGTTCCGGAGAACGGAGTTTTAGTCATCTTGCCCAAAAAAGGCACGGTTCGCAAGCATCAAATGATTCATAACCAAGTGATTCCGAAAATCCATCTTTATGGAGTTTCTTCATGCACTTTACACCGATATGACCCAAACGGCAATGCCATAAATAAGTTGCACTATCATTATTAACTTTGCATCTTTTGGCATCAATATTATGAATATGTGTATCACTACGATCGAGATCCAACAAACTATTTTCATTGGGTGTATGACCATTGAAGGTCTTATTCAAGTAAACAGAATAACAATTATTCTCTGACTTTAAATAAATAACCGTATCGCAATAAACATGATCAAATCATATTCATGCTCAACGCAAACGCCAAATAACATTTATTTAGGTTTAACACAAATCCCGAAAGTATAGAGAGTGTGCAATGATGATCATATCAATCTTGGAACCACTTCCAACACACATCGTCACTTCACCCTCAACTAGTCTCTGTTTATTCTGTAACTCCTATTTCGAGTCACTAATTTTTAGCAACCGAAGAAGTATCAAATACCCAGGGGCTACTATAAACACTCCTAAGGTACACATCAATAACCTGTATATCAAATATACCCTTGTTCACTTTGCCATCCTTCTTATCCACCAAATATTCAGGGTATTTCCGTTTCTAGTGACCATTTCCTTTGTAGTGTAAGCACTCAGTTTCAGGCTTTGGTTCGGCTTTGGGCTTCTTTGTGGGAGTGACAACTTGTTTGCCATTCTACTTGAAGTTTCCCTTTCTTTCCCTTTGCCCTTTTCTTGAAACTAGTGGTCTTGTCAATCATCAACACTTGATGCTCTTTCTTGATTTCTACATTCGTCGATTTCAACATCACGAAGAGCTCGGGAATTGTTTTCATCATCCCTTGCATACTATAGTTCATCACGAAGTTCTAGTAACTTGGTGATGGTGACTAGAGAATTCTGTCAATCACTATCTTATCTGGAAGATTAACTCCTAATTGATTCAAGCGATTGAAGTACCCAGACAATCTGAGCACATGCTCACTAGTTGAGCGATTCTCCTCCATCTTTTAGCTTTAGAATTTGTTGGAGACTTCATATCTCTTAACTCGGGTATTTGCTGGAAATATTAACTTTAACTCCTGGAACATCTCATATGGTCCATGACGTTCAAAACGTCTTTGAAGTCCCCATTCTAAGCCGTTTAAGCATGGTGCACTAAACTATCAAGTAGTCATCCTTTTGAGCTAGCCAAACGTTCATAACGTCTGTATCTGCTCCTGCAATAGGTTTGTCACCTAGCGGTGCATTAAGGAAATAATTCTTCTGTGCAGCAATGAGGATAAACCTCAGATCACGGATCCAATCTGCATCATTGCTACTAACATCTTTCAACACAGTTTTCTCTAGGAACATATCAAAATAAACATATGAAAGCAACAACGCGAGCTATTGATCTACAACATAATTTGCAAAATACTACCAGGACTAAGTTCATGATAAATTTAAGTTCAGTTAATCATATTACTTAAGAACTCCCACTTAGACAGACATCTCTCTAGTCATCTAAGTGATCATGTGATCCAAATCAACTAAACCATGTCCGATCATCACGTGAGATGGAGTAGTTTCAATGGTGAACATCACTATGTTGATCATATCTACTATATGATTCACGTTCGACCTTTCGGTCTCCGTGTTCCGAGGCCATATCTGTTATATGCTAGGCTCGTCAAGTTTATCCTGAGTATTCCGCGTGTGCAACTGTTTTGCACCCGTTGTATTTGAACGTAGAGCCTATCACACCCGATCATCACGTGGTGTTTCAGCACGAAAAACTTTCGCAATGGTGCTTACTCAGGGTGAACACTTCTTGATAATTTTTAGTGAGAGATCATCTTAAAATGCTACCATCAATCAAAGCAAGATAAGATGCATCAAGGATAAACATCACATGCAATCAATATAAGTGATATGATATGGCCATCATCATCTTGTGCTTGTGATCTCCATCTCCGAAGCACCGTCGTGATCACCATCGTCACCGACGCGACACCTTGATCTCCATCGTAGCATCCTTGTCGTTACGCCATCTATTGCTTCTACGACTATCGCTACCGCTTAGTGATAAAGTAAAGCAATTACAGGGCGTTTGCATTTCATACAATAAAGCGACAACCATATGGCTTCTGCCAGTTGCCGATAACTTCGGTTACAAAACATGATCATCTCATACAATAGAATATAGCATCACGTCTTGACCATATCACATCACAACATGCCCTGCAAAAACAAGTTAGACGTCCTCTACTTTGTTGTTGCAAATTTTACGTGGCTGCTACGGGCTTAGCAAGAACCGTTCTTACCTACGCATCAAAAACCACAACGATAGTTCGTCAAGTTAGTGCTGTTTTAACCTTCGCAAGGACCGGGCGTAGCCACACTCGGTTCAACTAAAGTTGGAGAAACAGACACCCACTAGTCATCTGTGTGCAAAGCACGACGGTAAAACCACTCTCGCGTAAGCGTACGTGTAATGTCGGTCCGGGCCGCTTCATCCAACAATACCGCTGAACCAAAGTATGACATGCTGGTAAGCAGTATAACTTGTATCGCCCGCAACTCACTTGTGTTCTACTCGTGCATATAACATCAACGCATAAAACCTAGGCTCTAATACCACTGTTGGGGAACGTAGTAATTTCAAAAAATTTCCTACGCACACGCAAGATCATGGTGATGTATAGCAACGAGAAGGGGAGTGTATCTTCATACCCTTGAAGATCGCTAAGCGGAAGCGTTTATCAACGCGGTTGATGTAGTCGTATGTCTTCACGATCCGACCGATCCAAGTACCGAATGCACGGCACCTCCGAGTTCTGCACACGTTCAGCTCGATGACGTCCTCGCCTTCTCGATCCAGCAAGACGGGCGAAGTAGTAGATGAGTTCCGGCAGCACGACGGCGTGGCGACGGTGTTGGTGAAGAACAATCTCCGGAGGGCTTCGCCTAAGCGCTACGGAAACTATGACGGAGGATAAAATAGAGGGGACGGGGTTGCCGGCACACGGCTTGGTGTTTCTTGATGTGTCTTTGGTTCTAGCCCTGCCCCTCTATTTATATGTTGAGCCTTGGGGTCGAAACTTGGAGTAAAAGCCTCCACAAAGTTGGTTTCACCCGAAAGGCAAGAGTTCTTCTCGGACTCTAGGGCCAGACGCCAGGGTTCCCGGAGTCTGGACCCAGACGCCAGGGACCCTGGCGTCTGGCCCCTGGACTCCGCAAAACTTCCTTTTGCGCTTTCCAAAAACCTTATGGGCTTTCCCCTTTGGCCCAAAGAACGTGTTCTCGTACCCAAACATTTCGGGAAACATCCGGAACCCCTTCCGGTGAATTCCGGCACCCTTCCGGAGATCAAACACTATTATCCCATATATCAAACTTTATCTCCGGACCATTCCGGAGTTCCTCGTCATGTCCATGATCTCATCCGGGACTCCGAACAACATTCGGTTACCAACATGCATAACTCATATAATACTATATCGTCAATGAAACGTTAAGCGTGCGGACCCTACGGGTTCGAGAACTATGTAGACATGACCGAGACACGTTTCCGGTCAATAATCAATAGCGGGACCTGGATGCCCATATTGGCTCCCACATATTCTACAAAGATCTTTATCGGTCAAACCGCATAACAACATACGTTGTTCCCTTTGTCATCGTTATGTTACTTGCCCGAGATTCGATCGTCGGTATCCAATACCTAGTTCAATCTCGTTACCGGCAAGTCTCTTTACTCGTTACGTAATGCATCATTCCGTAACTAACTCATTAGCTACATTGCTTCCAAGGCTTATAGTGATGTGCATTATCGAGAGGGCCCAGAGATACCTCCCCGACAATCGGAGTGACAAAACCTAATCTCGAAATACGCCAACCCAACATGTACCTTCGAGACACCTGTAGAGCTCCTTTATAATCACCCAGTTACGTTGTGACGTTTGGTAGCACACAAAGTCTTCCTCCGGTAAACGGGAGTTGCATAATCTCATAGTTACAGGAACATGTATAAGTCATGAAGAAAGCAATAGCAACATACTAAACGATCAAGTGCTAGGCTAACGGAATGGGTCATGTCAATCACATCATTCTCCTAATGATGTGATCCCGTTAATCAAATGACAACACATGTCTATGGTTAGGAAACATAACCATCTTTGATTAACGAGCTAGTCAAGTAGAGGCATACTAGTGACACTATGTTTGTCTATGTATTCACACATGTATTATGTTTCCGGTTAATACAATTCTAGCATGAATAATAAACATTTATCATGAAATAAGGAAATAAATAATAACTTTATTATTGCCTCTAGGGCATATTTCCTTCATGTACTCCCTCCATTCCCGTGCCCATCTCCTCTCTATCCTCTGTATGCGCACCTTGCACCGATTTTTGTCCTCCTTGCCAAATTTGGCCTCATTAGGAGTGCAGTAATCCTTGTATATATCCTCAGGGATTTCGAAAGCAGTATTGACCTCAGGCCTCTTTCCTACCTTCTGTGGCTTATTTTCATCAGCCATTTTCTTCAGCTGAGGAATATGAACAACTGAAGTTTCTGAAGAGGTGTGCAACTTTTCTTCGAGGAATGCTGCAAATGAGTTAAGTTGATGAGAACCTAGTGATTCAGCAGCGGACATGAGTACCTGTGAGCAGAGTATAGTTGTGAGGAATTTGGAGAGGTCATATGCGTTCTCAGAAGATTTTCAAAAAGAATAGGTTTGAGGAATTTGACCAAATGAGTCTTGAAGAATTTCACTAAGCGTTCTTAATCTTAGGTTCTAGAGTTGTACAGATTGAAAATCCACACAATTGAGGAATCTTGAAGAAAATCATCGCTTAGAGAAACGAATCAAGAGCAGATGACATGTGAGGTGTTCATGTGTGTGAAGATTTGAAGAATAAACACCTTTGAAGATTTTCAAGAAAACATATGAATCAAAGAGGGCAGTAAAAGTAACTTTTAAATACCCCTTTTGAAGAACACGATGAACTGGGAAGAGTAGATGTGAAGTTCGTCAGTTCAGATCTTCCACGCCCTAACTCGGCAGAGGAAGACGACTACGGCGGCAACGGAGTGAAGAAATCCGCAACTAACGCGAGTACGACGGCGACGAGGTCGAGGCAGTGAAGCTCTTCCTCACCAGCGATGATGAAGTAGCGGCGGTGCTAGGGTTTGAGAAGCTCGAGCGGGAGTGAGAGCGAGCGGAGTAAAAACAAAGTGAGGAAGAGGCATGGGTATTTATAGTGGGGGTGAAAAACTGTACGCCCAAGGAAATCGGACGAACGTGCCTCTGGCCCTTCTCATTCGCTTGACATGTGTCACCCACGTACTGAGAGGTGGCGATCGTGTAGGATCATGGGTGAGTCGATAAGTATTGTCGTGGGATGCGGAACGGTTTGAGCGGCAAAGACGAAAATGTAGATAAGATAAGTTAAAAGTTCTGTTCGCAATTTCTTCAGCTGTCAAGGACACAGTGAAGATTTTGAACGAGTTTCAAATAGAACGCACATGAAGAATTTGTGAACAGACTGGGTTGAGTTTAGCATAGAGGGGGAAGGGTCCGATCACATTCACTTAGCAGAAGAAATCAACTTGAAGAATTAGCAATAAGTGAATGCTGTAGAGGACATAAACCCATATATTCAAATGAAGAACAACCACGGAAAGAGTGAAGACAATGCAAAGTTGAAGAATTTGAAAAACTGAGGAATTTCAAAACGAAGAAAAACTCAAATTGAAGATTTTCAACTTTGGTTGTTGGCGTAACCCACCGTATAAGAACGCTGATTTCAGACACCGCGTACAATTGTCGTAGGGCTCTGAGAATCAATTTCTTCATTAATTTCTTCACACTTAGAGGGTTAGTCTTCATTGATTGAAGAAAAACGTTACTTTGTGTGTTGCACATCTAAGTCATCAAGTCAGCATAAGTGTTAGGATGTGTGTCCATTTCATAGAACATTCGAAGATTCTAGGATATTGTAACGCCCCGGATTCGATGCGCCAGGTGTTTGCCAGTTATTCACCATCATTGTCATGTCATTTGCTTGCATGTTGCATTTTTTCTTGTCATCATGTGCATCTCATTTTGCATACGTGTTCGTCTCATGCATCCGAGCATTTTCCCCGTTGTCCGTTTTGCAATCCGGCACTCCTATGTCCTCCGGCGTCCCCCTTTTGTCCCCTATTGTGAGCGGGTGTTGAACTTTCTCGGAATGGCCCGAGGTTTGCCAAGCGGCCTTGGTATAGCACCGGTAGACCGCCTGTCAAATTCGTGCCATTTGGAGGTCGTTTGATACTCCAACGGTTAACCGGGGAACCATAAGCCCTCTTTGTGTTGCAGCCCAATACCCCTCCAAAGTGGCCCAAAAACCCATCCAACCCCCCTCCATGCTCTCAGTCGTTCGATCACGATCGTGTGGGCAAAAACCGCTCTCCATTTGGACTCTCCTAGCTCCCTCTACCTATAAATAGGTCCTCCCCCTCCATTTTTCACGGATGAACCCTAGCCTCCTCTTCCTCCGTGCCGCCGGACGCGTCCGCCCGCGCCGGACACGTCCGCCGACCACGTCTCCCCGGCCAATCCCGTCGCGCCACATCATCCCCGCCGCCGCCTTAGCCAACCACCGCCCGCCACCTCACCCTCGGCCCGCGCCTCTCTCTCTCTCCCCACCGCGCCGCGGCCCGCGGAGCCCATTCGG
>NC_041385.1:48301226-48307341 GCF_002162155.2 Triticum dicoccoides
GTCGCCGCCGCGCCGGCGCACCGCCGTGCCCTGCCGCCCGACTGGAACCGCGCCGCCGCCTCCACGACGGTCCGCGCCGATCCTAGCCGGCGCCGCCTCGCCTCCTCTCCGCCCCTCGCCGGCGCCGCCCCTCCGCCCTCCGCCTTCGCCCGTCTCGCCGTCCCGCGGCCCAAGCTCCGCCGAAGCCGCGCCGTTCCTCCTCCGGTGCCCAGATCCGGCCGGCATCCGCCGGATCCGGGGCCCGCCGACCCTGCCTCGTTGTCTTCGACCACGCCTCGTCGCCGGATCCGCCGTCCCTGAGCTCGCCGGAGCTCCCCGTCGCCGGATCCGGAGAAGGTGGACGAGATCCACCAAGCCCATGATCCAAACAGGCCCGCGCCATACCGCTCCATCCCGGGACCCCTCCGTCCCAGTTTTCTGTGAGGTCTAAATTCCACTGTCCCTGATATTTGTGACATTTTTACGCCCTATTCATCGCATCATAACTCCATGCATACTGCTTTGTTTTGTGCGTGTAATATGTCAAAATGTTCGCTGTGAGATGCTCTACATTTCATTCCATTGTGTCATGCTCGTTTGGGATCATATTGATGCCCGAATCATCGTTGCAAGAGTGCTATATGATGTTAATCTGCTGAAACTGTTATAACTTGATGATTTGTTATTTTTTGTTGAATTTGATGTGTGCATCCTATGAGCTTGATGTCTACATGTGTTTTGTACTACATCATGCCATATTCACAGTGGTGCCATCCTTGTATTTTTGTGGGTCCTGTAGTGAGTTCATCGAGCCTGTTTAGTAGGGTACTTGCTGTTATTGTTTTGCTAGACAGATTCTGCTATATCATGATGATATGTAAACCTGCTGCTACAAGTCATTCTATGCATAATCTGGAGATGTTCACTAAGGATGATTTGTTATACATGTCATGATCTATCCATTCATGCCCCTGGTTGCATTTATAGCCTGCTGTAACTTGTTGTAATCTTTCTCCAAATTTGCTAAATAATGTTGCTGTCAGCCTGTTAACTTTAAGTTCAGTTTTTGCCATGAGCTTTGCTAGTGATCCATGTATCCTATGAACTTGTTCTTGCCATGCTTAGCTTCATAAATATGTCTTATTACTTCTGGTTGCATTTTCATGCCATGTATTGCCCTGTGGTGAGTGGTACAAGCTCACCAACATGCCTACTTATCGTTGCTCCTGCCATGTTTGAATCTGTCATATCGCTTGCTATGTTTACATGGGTGCCATCATATTTTCTGTGCCCTTTTGGCTCATGGTCAGTAAAGGACTTTTGTTCTATGCAATTAGTAGATTTATTACATGCCTTTGTTTGCCATGTTAAGTTTCTGTAACATGTTGTTTGATAGCTCTAAACATTGCAACCTGATGTTATTTCTGCCAAGTCTGTAAACTGTTATTATATGCAATCTTGCCATGTGTTTTTGAGCATGTTCTAGTGATTTCTGGAGTTAGCTCAGTGTTCATGTTTTGTCATGCATTATCTGTAAATCATGTCCATGCCTTTTGTTTTCATATTGAGGTGCTATAGCATGTTGTTTTGATGCTTGCAATATGCCTAGCTGCTGTTTTGGACAGCTTGTCCTTCAAACTTGTATAGAGTTTATGTGTTGAACCGTTGCTCCGTTTTGAGTGTGCTCTATATGAAACTTGCTTGATTATGTTTGAAGTTTCATATTATCATGTTGCACCACCATGTTTGACTTCTTTTGCTCATATCTTCGAGGCCGTAGCTCCGAACTAAATGAACTTTATATGTAACTTGACTAGAATTTCGTGTAGATCCTCTTGGTGCATATTAACTTGCTGTTTAAAAACTCCAACTTAATGGTTATTCAGATCTGGACCAATTTCGATATTTGCATATGAGGACTTACCGGAATTGTTATATGTTATTTCTGGCCTCATTTAAACTTGCCTTGATGTGTTGCTCTTATATGCATCATCTCTTGCCATGAGTAGCTTCATGTAGTCTTGTCTTGCATCATGCTTGGTTGAGCATCATGTCTTGTATATGTGTGTTGTGTTTACCATGTTGTGTGCTTCTTCTCGATAGTTCCCGTTTCGTTGCGATCGTGAGGATTCGTTCGTCTACGCTTGGTTTGGCTTCATCCTTTCATCTTCTTCATGGACTCGTTCTTCTTCCTAGCGGGATTTCAGGCAAGATGACCGTCACCTTGGATCTCATTACTATCATTGCTATGCTAGTTGCTTCATTCTATCGCTATGTTGCGCTTCCTATCACTTGCTCCTGAAGCCTCCCAAATTGCCATGTCAGCCTCTAACCTTTTCACCCTTCCTAGCAAACCGTTGCTTGGCTATGTTACCACTTTGCTCAGCCCCTCTTATAGCATTGTTAGTTGCAGGTGAAGTTGAAGATTGCTCCATGGTGGACAGGATTATGTTGGGATATCACAATATCTCTTATTTAATTAATGCATCTATATACTTGGTAAAGGGTGGAAGGCTCGGCCTTATGCCTGGTGTTTTGTTCCACTCTTGCTGCCCTAGTTTCCGTCATACGGGTGTTATGTTCCCGGATTTTGTGTTCCTTACGCGGTTGGGTGATTTATGGGACCCCCTTGACAGTTCGCTTTGAATAAAACTCCTCCAGCAAGGCCCAACCTTGGTTTTACCATTTGCGTCAGCTAGCCCTTTTTCCCTTGGGTTTCCGGAGCCCGAGGGTCATATTTATTTACCCCCCGGGCCAGTGCTCCTCTGAGTGTTAGTCCAAACTAGAGCACCGTGCGGGACCGTCCCTTGGCAACTTGGGTTATGTTGGTACCTGTACGCTTCGCTTATCCGGTGTGCCCTGAGAACGAGATATGTGCAGCTCCTATCGGGATTTGTCGGCACATCGGGCGGCTTTGCTGGTCTTGTTTTACCATTGTCGAAATGTCTTGTGAACTGGGATTCCGAGACTGATCGGGTCTTCCTGGGAGAAGGCATATCCTTCGTTGATCGCGAGAGCTTATCATGGGCTAAGTTGGGACACCCCTGCAGGGTATTATCTTTCGAAAGCCGTACCCTCGTTTATGTGGCAAATGGGAATTTGTTAATGTCCGGTTGTAGATAACTCGACACCAGATCCGAATTAAAACGCATCAACCGCGTGTGTAGCCGTGATGGTCTCCTCTCGGCGGAGTCCGGGAAGTGAACACGGTTTTGGGTTATGTTTGACGTAAGTAGGAGTTCAGGATCACCTCTTGATCATTGCTAGCTTCACGATCGTTCCTTTTGCTTCTCTTCTCGCTCTGATTTGCGTATGTTAGCCACCATATCATGCTTAGTCGGTGCTGCAACCTCACCACTTATCCATTCCTTACCCATTAAGCTTTGCTAGTCTTGATACCCATGGTAATGGGATTGCTGAGTCCTCGTGGCTCACAGATTACTACAACAACAGTTGCAGGTACAGGTTATGCGATGATCATGACGCGAGAGCGATGTTTGCTTGTTTTGGAGTTCTTCTTCTTCTTCTTCTTTGATCAGGGGATAGGTTCCAGGTCGGTAGCCTGGGCTAGCAGGGTGGATGTCGTTTGAGTTTCTGTTTGTGTTTCATCCGTAGTCGGATGGTGCTCTTATGTATGATGATGTTGTATTCGTGTGGCATTGTATGCCTCTTGTATGTATCCCCATCCATTATGTAATGTTGATGTAATGATATCCACCTTGCAAAAGCATATCAATATGCGGTTCTATCCTTGGTGGGACCTTCGAGTCTCTTTAGGATAGTATCGCATATTGGGCGGGACAAGTTGGTATCAGAGCCTCGACCGACCATAGGAGCCCCCTTGATTGATCGTGTAGTTTGGCCGTTGTCGAGTCTAGAAGAAAACTGATTTCAGAGTCTAGTTATATCGGAGAGTAGGAATTCTTTTTACTCCTCAGCCCCTTCGTTGCTCTGGTGAGGAATCTTGATGTAGGTGTTTTGAATTACTCCTCTTCCCATTCAAATTTTTCTTTAGGTTCACGCAGTTGGTTTTTCGGTCGTTGGTTCTCATCTCTTTTCATCCGGTGCATTTCTCGTCAAGTTGACTCGAGCCTCTTCATCTTTGCCAAGTTCAATCCTCAGTTGTTTTCTTTTCCCACCCGCCTACCCTTTTTCATCTCGGAGCCGGAGTCCGTAATCGAGAATCCATCCTACTCGTGCAAGTCTTTGGTTTCTTTCCTCAATCATTTTAACCGGTGTTTTCTCTTCAAGATATTCGTCGGTTTCCCCTTCCAAGTTGTCTTTGTTTTCCCGCCCTCCCACCCTTCTTCTTCCCGGAGTCTGAGTCTGTTTTGACCATCAATTTCATTCGTGTGGAAACTCTTCAGTCTTCCCTCAATTATTTCAACCGGTGAATTCTCTTTTGTTTGACATTCTTCATCTCTTTTCCGGTGCACTCAATTCAAGTTTTTCGGGTTGATCATATTCTTTTCCTCAGCTCAAATGTTTTCCCCTTGCTCGTTCGCCTCTCGCCAGTGTATCTTTTCGGAGTGCTCAAGACATCTCAAGAGATTCGTCTGTGTTCGAATTAATTCGAGGGTGTTACCTCATTCAAATATTTCATTTGTTCCGGTGCATCATCTATCGGTTCAACATCCCTTTCCAACGGTGTTTTCTTTTAGTGGGCCCTAACCCACAGGTCTTTTCCCAGGAACTTACCCGACTCTTATAATTTCGCGGAGTTATTCCCAAATTCTTTTCAAGTGTGACGTAAGAATGAATTTCATCAGTCAGATGCCATCTCCAAGATCGCTTTCAAATTCTTTTCGTCTTTGGTTCAACCTTTCCTCTTTTTCATTATTTCAGAGTTTCTCAACAATTTCGGTGGTGTTTCTCGTCGTCATTCTCAGCTTGGAAGACAGAAGAAGAGTTTTCCTCTAAATCTTGCTCGTTCTCTCGAAGTTTCGTGGTTCTAGCTTCATGTTATCCTCTAGTATTATTCCATTTGTCAGAAATTCCTTTTCTTACCCATCCGGAGTATGTCAGAAGTTGTTTTCCCATTTCTTTTCACCAGAGGCCATCATTCCAGTTATCGTTCTCTATTTATCCCGGTGCTTCGTTCAAGTGTTCTTTAATCAGCTTGTGTTCTATTCCTCCATGTTTCAGCCGGAGTGCTGCCTAAATCCTTTCATTCCTATTCATTTCTTATCTCGTTCTAACTGGAGTGGTTTCATAGTCTATCTGATTCCGTGAGCTTTTGATTCTCATCATTCTCGTCGTTCCTCTCTTCTTCCCGAGTGCTCTCGATTCTTTGCTTCTTCTCTTGAGTTCTTGTTTCACCTCATCCCTTTTGCCCTTCCGTCTCGGTCCTAAGATCTCGGGACGAGATCTCTTGTTAGTGGAGGAGTGTTGTAAGACCCCGGATTCGATGCGCCAGGTGTTTGCCAGTTATTCACCGTCATTGTCATGTCATTTGCTTGCATGTTGCATTTTTTCTTGTCATCATGTGCATCTCATTTTGCATATGTGTTCGTCTCATGCATCCGAGCATTTTCCCCGTTGTCCGTTTTGCAATCTGGCACTCCTATGTCCTCCGGCGTCCCCCCTTTTGTCTCCTATTGTGAGCGGGTACTGAACTTTCTCGGAATGGCCCGAGGTTTGCCAAGCAGCGTTGGATAGCACCGGTAGACCGCCTGTCAAGTTTCGTGCCATTTGGAGGTCGTTTGATACTCCAACGGTTAACCGGGGAACTGTAAGCCCTCTTTGTGTTGCAGCCCAACACCCCTCCAAAGTGGCCCAAAAACCCATCCAACCCCCCTCCATGCTCTCAGTCGTTCGATCATGATCGTGTGGGCAAAAACCGCTCTCCATTTGGACTCTCCTAACTCCCTCTACCTATAAATAGGTCCTCCCCCTCCATTTTTCGCGGATGAACCCTAGCCTCCTCTTCCTCCGCGCCGCCGGACGTGTCCGCTCGCACCGGACACGTCCGCCGACCACGTCGCACCAGCCAATCCCGTCGCGCCACATCATCCCCGCCGCCGCCTCAGCCAACCATCGCCCGCCACCTCACCCTCGGCCCACGCCTCTCTCTCTCCCCACCGCGCCGCGGCCCGCGGAGCCCATCCGGGGCCCGCGTGAGCCCGACCGCGCCGCC
>NC_041385.1:48308064-48334387 GCF_002162155.2 Triticum dicoccoides
GCCGCCCGGCTGGAACCGCGCCGCCGCATCCACGCCGGTCTGCGCCGATCCTAGCCAGCGCCGCCTCGCCTCCTCTCCGCCCCTCGCCAGCGCCGCCCCTCCGCCCTCCGCCTTCGCCCGTCTCGCCGTCCCGCGGCCCAAGCTCCACCGAAGCTGCGCCGTTCCTCCTCCGGCGCCCAGATCCGGCCGGCATCCGCCGGATCCGGGGCCCCCCGACCCTGCCTTGTCGTCTCCGACCACGCCCCGTCACCGGATCCGCTGTCCCCGAGCTCGCCGGAGCTCCCTGTCGCCGGATCTGGAGAAGGTGGACGAGATCCACCAAGCCCCTGATCCAAACGGGCCCGCGCCATACCGCTCCATCCCGGGACCCCTCCGTCCCAATTTTCTGCGAGGTCTAAATTCCACCAAGTCCCTGATATTTGTGACATTTTTATGCCCTGTTCATCGCATCATAACTTCATGCATACTGCTTCGTTTTGTGCGTGTAATATGTCAAAATGTTTGTTGTGAGATGCTCTACATTTCATTACATTGTGTCATGCTCGTTTGAGATCATATTGATGTCCGAATCATCGTTGCAAGAGTGCTATATGATGTTAATCTGCTGAAACCGTTATAACTTGATGATTTGTTATTTTTTTGTTGCATTTGATGTGTGCATCCTATGAGCTTGATGTCTACATGTGTTTTGTACTACATCATGCCATCTTAACAGTGGTGCCATCCTTGTATTTTTGTGGGTCTTGTAGTGAGTGCATCGAGCTTGTTTAGTAGGGTACTTGCTGTTATTGTTTTGCTAGACAGATTCTACTATATCATGATGCTATGTAAACCTGCTGCTACAAGTCATTCTATGCATAATCTGGAGATGTTCACTAAGGATGATTTGTTATATATGTCATGATCTATCCATTCATGCCCCTGGTTGCATTTATAGCCTGCTGTAACTTGTTGTAATCTTGCTCCAAATTTGCTAAATAATGTTGCTGTCAGCCTGTTAACTTTTAAGTTCAGTTTTTCCATGAGCTTTGCTAGTGATCCATGTATCCTATGAACTTGTTCTTGCCATGCTTAGCTTCATAAATATGTCTTCTTACTTCTAGTTGCATTTTCATGCCATGTATTGCTCTTTGGTGAGTGGTACAAACTCACCAACATGCCTACTTATCGTTTCTCCTGCCATGTTTGAATCTGTCATATCACTTGCTATGTTTACATGGGTGCCATCATATTTTCTGTGCCCTTTTGGCTCATGGACAGTAAAGGACTTTTGTTCTATGCAATTAGTAGATTCGTTCTATGCCTTTGTTTGCCATGTTAAGTTCCTGTAACATGTTGTTTGATAGCTCTAAACATTGCAACCTGATGTTATTTCTACCAAGTCTGTAAACTGTTATTATATGCAATCTTGCCATGTGTTTGTGAGCATGTTCTAGTGATTTCTGGAGTTAGCTCAGTGTTCATGTTTTGTCATGCATTACCTGTAAATCATGTCCATGCCTTTTGTTTTCATATTGAGGTGCTGTAGCATGTTATTTTGATGATTGCAATATGCCTAGCTGCTGTTTTGGACAGCTTGTCCTTTAAACTTGTATAGAGTGTATGTGTTGAACCGTTGCTCCGTTTCGAGTGTGCTCTATATGAAACTTGCTTGATTTTGTATGAAGTTTGTATTATCATTTGCATCCTTGTTTTGAGGTGTTTACTTGATGTTTGGATGCATTTAGCATCAATGCCATGTTTGACTTGTTTTGCTCATATCTTCTAGGCCGTAGCTCCGAACTAAATGAACTTTATATGTAACTTGACTAGAATTTCGTGTAGATCCTCTTGGTGCATCTTAACTTGCTGTTTAACAACTTCAACTTAATGGTTATTAAGATCTGGACCAATTTCGAAATTTGCATATGAGGACTTACCGGAATTGTTATATGTTATTTCCGGCCTCATTTAAACTTGCCTTGATGTGTTGCTCTTATATGCATCATCTCTTGCCATGAGTAGCTTCATGTAGTCTTGTCTTGCATCATGCTTGGTTGAGCATCATGTCTTGTATATGTGTGGTGTGTCTACCATGTTGTGTGCTTCTTCTCGATAGTTCCCGTTTCGTTGCGATCGTGAGGATTCGATCGTCTACGCTTGGTTCGGCTTCATCCGTTCGTCTTCTTTATGGACTCGTTCTTCTTCCTAGCGGGATTTCAGGCAAGATGACCGTCACCTTGGATCTCATTACTATCATTGCTATGCTAGTTGCGTCATTCTATCGCTATGTTGCGCTTCCTATCACTTGCTCCTCAAGCCTCCCAAATTGCCATGTCAGCCTCTAACCTTTTCACCCTTCCTAGCAAACCGTTGCTTGGCTATGTTACCGCTTTGCTCAGCCCCTCTTATAGCGTTGTTAGTTGCAGGTGAAGTTGAAGATTGCTCCATGGTGGACAGGATTATGTTGGGATATCACAATATCTGTTATTTAATTAATGCATCTATATACTTGGTAAAGGGTGGAAGGCTCGGCCTTATGCCTAGTGTTCTGTTCCACTCTTGCCGCCCTAGTTTCCGTCATACCGGTGTTATGTCCCCGGATTTTGCGTTCCTTACGCGGTTGGGTGATTTATGGGACCCCCTTGACAGTTTGCTTTGAATAAAACTCCTCCAGTAAGGCCCAACCTTGGTTTTACCATTTGCCTCACCTAGCCCTTTTTCCCTTGGGTTTCCGGAGCCCGAGGGTCATCTTTATTTACCCCCCGGGCCAGTGCTCCTCCGAGTGTTGGTCCAAACTAGAGCACTGTGCGGGACCGTCCCTTGGCAACTTGGGTTATGTTGGTACCTGTACGCTTCGCCTATCCGGTGTGCCCTGAGAACGAGATATGTGCAGCTCCTATCGGGATTTGTCGGCACATCGGGTGGCTTTGCTGGTCTTGTTTTACCATTGTCAAAATGTCTTGTAAACCGGGATTCTGAGACTGATCGGGTCTTCCTGGGAGAAGGTATATCCTTTGTTGATTGCGAGAGCTTATCATGGGCTAAGTTGGGACACCCCTGCCGGGTATTATCTTTCGAAAGCCATGCCCACGGTTATGTGGCAGATGGGAATTTGTTAATGTCCGGTTGTAGATAACTCGACACCAGATCCGAATTAAAACGCATCAACCGCGTGTGTAGCCGTGATGGTCTCCTCTCGGCGGAGTCCGGGAAGTGAACATGGTTTTGGGTTATGTTTGACATAAGTAGGAGTCCAGGATCACCTCTTGATCATTGCTAGCTTCACTACCGTTCCTTTTGCTTCTCTTCTCGCTCTGATTTGCATATATTAGCCACCATATCATGCTTAGTCGCTGCTGCAACCTCACCACTTATCCATTCCTTACCCATTAAGCTTTGCTAGTCTTGATACCCATGGTAATGGGATTGCTGAGCCCTCGTGGCTCACAGATTACTATAACAACAGTTGCAGGTACAGGTTATGCGATGATCATGACGCGAGAGCGTTGTTTGCTTGCTTTGGAGTTCTTCTTCTGCTTCTTCTTTGATCAGGGGATAGGTTCCACGTTGGCAGCCTAGGCTAGCAGGGTGGATGTCGTTTGAGTTTCTATTTGTGTTTCATCCGTAGTCGGATGGTGCTCTTATGTATGATGATGTTGTATTCGTGTGGCATTGTATGCCTCTTGTATGTATCCCCATCCATTATGTAATGTTGATGTAATGATATCCACCTTGCAAAAGCGTATCAATATGCGGTTCTATCCTTGGTGGGACCTTCGAGTCTCTTTAGGATAGTATTGCATATTGGGCATAACAGATATTTAGCTCACACCGCAACTAGCTAAATCTCTTCTCATCCAAGGGCTTAGGGAAGATATCGGCCTATGGTCTTCAGTGCTTACGTGGTCGATGGAGATGTCGCCCTTCAACACATGATCACAAAGAAAATGATGACAAATCTAGATGTGCTTTGTCTTCTAATGCTGAACTGGGTTATGAGCAATCTTGATAGCACTCTCATTGTCGCAGTAGAGAGGCACATTCTTCATGTTGATGCCATAGACCTTGAGTGTTTGCTTCATCCATAGTAATTGAGCACAGCACGATCCAGCAGCAATGTACTCAGCTTCTGCAGTGGAGAGTGATATGCAGTTTTGTTTCTTCGAGGACCAACAGACCAAAGATCGTCCGAGGAAATGGCATGTGCCTGACGTTGACTTGTGGTCCACATGATCGCCAGCATAGTCAGAGTCTGAATATCCAATGAGATCAAACAAAGAGCCCTTGGGATACCATAATCCAAGTGTTGGTGTGTGAGCTAGATATCGAAGAATATGCTTCAAAGCCTTATGGTGTGATTCCTTCAGTGTAGCTTGAAATCGGGCACACATGCAAACACTAAGCATAATATCCGGCCTAGATGCACATAGGTACAATAAAGAGCCAATCATGGAGCGGTATACCTTTTGATCGAAGTCTTTACCATTTTCATCAGTGCATAGATGGCCATTTGTGGGCATTGGAATTTTGACCCCTTTGCAATCTTGCATGCCGAATTTCCTCAATACGTCCTTGAGGTATTTCTCCTGAGATATGAATATGCCATTGCGCTGTTGACGAATTTGAAGACCTAAAAAGAATTTCAATTCTCCCATCATAGACATTTGATAATCTTCACTCATCATATAGGCAAATTCATCACTGTATCGTTGGTCAGTACAGCCAAAAATGATATCATCAACATAAATTTGGCACATAAACAATTCACCATCATAAGATTTAGTGAAAAGAGTTGGGTCGAGTGAACCGGGTTTGAAGCCTTTCTTCATGACGAATTCCTTCAATGTATCATACCATGCCCGAGGCGCCTGCTTGAGGCCATACAGGGCCTTATTGAGTCTGAAGACTTTGTCAGTATTCTTTGGATCTTCAAAACCTGGGGGTTGAGCAACATATACTTCTTTCTCAAGCTTATCATTGAGGAATGCACTTTTCACATCCATTTGTTATAAGATAATATCATGATGGTTAGCATAAGCAAGTAATATGTGAATAGCCTCAAGTCTAGCAACAGGTGCAAAAGTTTCATCGAAGTCAATTCCTTCAACCTGTGTGTAGCCTTGAGCTACAAGCCGTGCCTTATTCCTCACCACAAGGCCATTTCATCTTGCTTGTTGCAGTAGATCCACTTTGTGCCAATAATGTTGTTCTTGCGAGGATTTGGAGGTTTGACCAGTTCCCAGACGTTGTTGAGCTCGAACTGATGTAATTCTTCTTGCATAGCATGAATCCACTCAGGCTCTAGAAATGCTTCATCTACCTTAGTGGGCTCTGTGATAGAGACAAAAGCAAAGTGCCCACAAAAGTTAGACAAATGTGAAGCTTTTGAGCATGTGAGAGGACCTGGTGCTTCAATGTCATTGATGCTCTTCTCGATTTGCACTTCGTTTGCAATGCGAGGATGAGCGGGTTGTCTTCGAGGATTTTGATCCGCATTTTCTTTAGGAGCATTTTCCTCAGCACCATTTTCTTCAGGTGTGCCAGCTCGACGTTCTTCACGTTCTAGAATGAATTCTTCAGCAGATTCTTCGGTAGGAATGACATCCTCAGTAGCCTTGAACTTGATAGATTCCTCAGGTGCTGGTTCATCTAACACAGAAGGTAGGTGCTCTCTTTGCGAGCCATTAGTTTCATCGAACCGCACATCTACAGTTTCGACAACCTTGTGAAGAACGTTGTTGAAGACTTTGTAGGTGTGCGAGTCCTTTCCGTAACCAAGCATAAAACCCTCATGTGCTTTCGGTGCAATTTTAGAATTGTGATGAGGATCTCTAATCCAACATTTAGCACCGAAGACTTCGAAGTAACTCACATTGGGTTTCTTGTCCGTGAGGAGTTCATAAGCAGTCTTCTTGAAGAATTTGTGAAGATATACTCTGTTGATGATGTGGCACGCAGTATCAATAGCCTCAATCCAGAAATGACGAGGTGTCTTGTATTCATCAAGCATAGTGCGAGCCATCTCAACAAGAGTTCTGTTCTTGCGCTCCACGACGCCATTCTGCTGAGGAGTATAAGGAGCAGATAACTCATGAGTAATACCAAGTTCATCAAGATAGTCATCAAGACCAGAATTCTTGAACTCAGTCCCATTGTCACTTCTGATGTGCTTGATCTTCACACCAAAGTTGGTTGAAGCCCTCGAGGAAAATTGTTTGAAGACTTCCTGCACCTCATGTTTGTAAGTGACAATGTGCACCCATGTGTAACGAGAATAATCATCAAAAATAACAAAACCATATAGAAATGCATCATTTGTAACAACAGAACAATGATTAGGACCAAAGAGATCCATGTGAAGCAATTCAAATGGTTGAGTGGTGGTCATGATAGTCTTCGCTGGATGCTTAGCCTTTGTCATCTTTCCAGCTTCACAGGCTCCGCATAAGTGATCCTTGAGGAATTTGACATTCTCAATGCCAATGACATGCTTCTTCTTTGCAAGCGTGTGCAAATTCCTCATGCCAGCATGACCAAGACGTCGATGCCATAGCCAGCCTTCTGAAGCTTTTGCAAGTAGGCATACAGCCGGTTGTGGTCCTGTAGAGAAATCAACAATGTACAAGTCTCCTCTCCTAAAGCCTTCCAAGACTTTGGAATTGTCAGCTTCCATGATCACAACACAATGATATTTTCCAAAGACAACAACCATATCAAGATCACAAAGGATGGAGACAGACATGAGGTTGTATACTAAGGACTCGACAAGCATGACTTTGTCCATGTGTCGATCCTTTGAGATCGCAACCTTTCCTAGACCCAATACCTAACTTTTGCCTTTCTCAGCAAAGATGATATACTTCAGATGCGACGGTGATAAAGGAGCATCCATCAATAGATTCTTGTCACCAGTCATGTGATTCATACATCCACTATCGAGGACCCACTCATTGGCTTTGGGTTGATCATCCTGCAGATGAATTAGTGCAACTTACGAACTCATATACTTCATCAGTGAAGAATATGACATCAATATCATCAGATCAATTTCACCAAATGATAGAATAGATAAACAGTATGAGGACGTGTGAAATGAAAGTTCATTTCATCAAGATTAGCCTGCGTCCTTTCAGGCATTCTTCAGGTCTCCAGCAAATTCTTCAGACGTTTTAAGCACGTCTGGAGACCTGACCCTGCATAAGAGATTAGTTCTTTTTCTTCACCACCCACATCTGAAGGGGTGGCAAAGAATTCATCACTCTACGAGCACCATATGAGAAAGGTGGCATAGAAGCCAGTCCACTTCGTTTCACATAAGAGGGGTTAGGATAAGCATATGAATAAGCAAAGAAATTCTTCGAGGACTTATGAACATAATGATTAGAAGAATAATGCTCATATTCATAGCCCTTAGCTCTACCCTGCGAAATAGAGGGGTTAGCACGATGATGATCATATGAGGACTTTGATCCTTGTGAGGAAATTGATCCACGTGAGGAATTTAGTCCGTATGAGGACTTGGATCCATATGAAGAATTTGGTCCATATGAAAAATTTGATCGGGAGTTCCTACTCTTCACAGGTAGTGTCATGAGGACATTCACCTGAAGACTTTCAAGGCAAATTTTGGGCTTCATAGGGGAACCGTTCCTGCAGTTAGTGCCAACATATCTAGCAAATACTTCATCATTCTGATTTTTGAACAGTTTATAGTTGGAGTCAAATGACTCATCAGAAAAATGAGGAGATTCAAATGTAAAGCCAGATAAATTAGATGGATCAACTGGAGGTCCCTTTGCAGCAACCCATGAGGTTTTGGGGTACTGCTCAGGCTTCCAATATGTTCCATCAGCATTGAGTTTCCTCTCAAAGGCAATACCCTCTTCCCTAGGGTTCCTGTTGAGGATCTACTTTTTGAGCAAATCACAAAGAGTCTGATGCCCTTTGAGGCTTTTGTACATGCCTGTCATGTACAATTCCTTCAGCCCTGCATCATCAGTGATACTAGCAATGTCCTCAGATGAGGAATTAGTGATAGCAGAGACAGATGAAGAATTTGTAGCATTAGAAGCATTTGAACATTCAGGTGAAGCATTAGCAGATTCTAAATTCTTCCTGAGTAGAGCTGATTTGTTGAGCAAGTAATGAATCACGCCCTTCTTAAGATCTTGCTTTCTTTGAAGAAATTCATAAGAAAGCTTCTCATGATCAGATAAGAGAGTGTTATGATGACCTTGAAGGTTGTCAAACTTGGACCAAAGTCTCTGAAGATTTTCAGTCAAGGTTTTGGTGCGATCCATTTCTTCACCCAACATATCATCACTTTTATCCAGCTTGTTTTGAACCTTTTCAAAAGCTTTTTGTTGTTTCACAGAAATCTTAGCAAGTTTAGAGTAGCTGGGCTTGAGGTTTTCATCAGATTCATCCTCACTAGATTCAGAGGACGCATATTTAGTTACCTTGGCTTCCTTTGCCATGAAGCAATAGGTGGGAGTGTAGTCAACATTGTCTTCATCAGCCTTATTGGTGATCCCATTTTCTTCAGAGTTGAAGATAGACTTGCTGACGAATACAGTAGCGAGAGATAGGATCGCCACACCGGACTCGGACTCCTCAGATGCCTCCTCGTCCTCATGTTCCTCAGATTCAGCCTTAGAGTCCATTTCCTTGCCAATGAATGCCCGAGCCTTCTTGGAGCTACTCTTCTTGTGAGATGAAGACTTCGAGGATTTTGATGATGAAGACTTTGAAGATTTCTTCTTCTTCTTTGCGTCATCAGAACTGTAGTCCTTGTATTTCTTCTTCTTTGATTCCTTATCCCACTGTGGACAATCTTGGACGTAGTGACCAGGTTTCTTGCATTTGTGGCATAGCCTCTTCTTGTAGTAACTAGATGAGGAATCAGTGCTCCTTGAGGATTTTCCAAAGCGACCGCGTCTAGAGAATTTTTGAAATTTCTTCACGAGCAGTGCTAGTTCCTGGCTCAGCTCTTCAGGATCACCAAGACTGCTAGTAGAGTCCTCATCTTCATACTCAGAGACTGCCTTGGCCTTCAGAGCACGGGATCTGCCATAGCTCGAATTATAGAGATCTCTCTTCTCAGCAAGCTGGAACTCATGAGTATTTAGCCTCTCGAGGATATCAGCGGGATCAAGTGACTTGTAATCAGCACGTTCTTGAATCATCAGTGCTAGAGTATCTAATGAAGAATCGAGCGATCTCAGCAATTTCTTCACCACCTCATGATCAGTGATGTAAGTTGCGCCAAGCGCTTGAAGCTCATTTGAGATGTCAGTGAGGCGATCGAAGGTTTGCTGAACATTTTCATTGTCGAGTCTTTTGAAGCAGTTGAAGAGATTGCGAAGAACGTCAACACGAGAGTCACGTTGAGTTGAGACTCCTTCATTCACTTTGGACAACCTATCCCAGATAAGCTTAGCAGTTTCCAAAGCACTCACTCTTCCATATTGCCCTTTGCTCATATGGCCACATATGATATTCTTCGCTTGAGAATCGAGTTGCTTGAATCTCTTCACATCAGTAGCATTCAGAGAAGGTGTGACTGAGGGAACATTAAAGTGCGTTATATCGACTAGAGGGGGGTGAATAGGCGATTTTTATGAATTCTTCACTGAGGAATTTGCAGGTGAGGAAATTCCTAAATGTAGAACTACTAGCAGTGGAATAAGTATCAAATGTAAACATAACAGAACACAAGCATGGTCATCATAATGGAATGAAGACAAGCACAGAGTACAGAAAGCGTAAACACAGGATAACACAGAAAGAAGATGGACAGACTGAAGAAATTGAACTAAGGAAATTGAGAAAGTCTTCAGACAAAGTCTTCAAACAGATAAGAACAGGCACACAACAAAAGAAATGAGGAAATGAAAGAGTTGAGGAAATAGAACCAATAAGCTTGGTGAAGACAATGATTTGGTATACCAGTTCCAATTGCTGTCTCAGTTGTACGTCTGCTTGGAGCGGCTGAGTATTTAAACTCGAGGACACCCAGTCCCGGACACACAGTCCTCACCGTATTCTCCTTGAGCTAAGGCCACACAGACCTCACCCAATCACTCGTGGTAAGTCTGCAGGTGACTTCCAAACCATCACAGACTAGGTCACTCGGCGATCCACAATTCCTCTTGGATGCTCTAGACCATGACGCCTAACCGTCTGGAAGAAGCACAATCTTCAAAGGTAACAAGCGTTAGATCCACGCAGGATCAATCTCTTCAGTGATGCTCAATCAATTTGGGTTTGTAGGTGTTGGGTTTGGATTTTCCTCACTAGATGATTTTCGCTCAAAGTCCTCGGAGGATGGGATGCTCTCAAATGACAAGTGTCAGTTTCTCCCGGAGCAGCCAACCAGCTAGTGGTTGTAGGGGGCGGCTATTTATATCCTAGGGAGCAGACCGACATGATAAGACATAAATGCCCTTCAATGATATGACCGTTAGGTGCATAGATATTTTGGGACAGCTAGCGCATAGCACATTGACGGTCGGAATATTTGACTCTTCAAATTCCTCAGGGCTATCATGTTCCTCACTGTGTAGGCAATCCACACTGGCGAATTCCTAACTCCTCAGTCAGAACAAATTGCTTAGAGACCAGAAGAACTTCGTCTCTGTCACTGAAGAATATGACTGAACTGCATGAGATTTCAAATGGCTTCACTCGAAGGGATTGGTAGGTGTAGGATTTTGAGTTGAGCATCACATGGAAATTTTTCCTTAGTATTTCCTCGACCCCCTTTAACAGTACGGTGTTTCCTATGACTCAAGAAAGAGAAAATGAAACTACAAAAACAAAATTCTTCACGCTTTATGTTCCTCGAATGATTGCCAAGTCTTCAAGGTTACACCAATTTCTTCACTTTCAAAGTCTACAGAAAGTCTTTAGAAATCCAAAGTCGTCAGTTGAAGAACTTCATTTTTAGGGGTCGACTTTCTCTGTAAATATCAAACTCCTATTGGACTTATAGACCTGTGTACACTCACAAACGCATCAGTCCCTTAACCTATAAGTCTTAAATACACCAAAATCACTAAGGGGCACTAGATGCACTTACAATCTCCCCCTTTTTGGTGATTGATGACAATATATGTTAAGTTTTCAACAGGGATAAATATATGAAGTGTAAGTATTGATGTTGTGGAATTTTATTGCAAGATATAGAAGAACTCCCCCTGAAGATGTGCATAGTGAGGAATTTGCTTTTGAAGCAATGCACACTTGAAGAGAATAATCATGGAGATCTCCCCCTATATCTTGTAAATCATACACGCATTTGACATATAATATGAAGAATTTGAAATGCATGATGAAATATGGTGACTGATGTAATTCAGCATGCGTGCATTGACATTTATGAGGAATAAGCATGCAGAAGAACACAACAAAAGTATCAGCCCACCATAGAGTTTAAGATTACAACTCGATCCAGCAAAGTCATCAGAAGAACGAGAGTTGTAACTTAGCAAAAAAACGCCCATATAAGATAGACCCGCTTGAAGACTAACTCAAATTTCTCCCCCATTGTCATCGAATGACCAAAAGGGTTGAAACGGAGGACTAACGCCCCTGAAGAATATCATGATGATGGAGGAGCGCCAGCGTTGTCAGGGTCTTGATGCATTGTAGGGCCTGCAGTAGTGTCGTCCAAGTCTTCATACTCGTCCTTGTCGCGTGATGAAGAATATGAACTGGCCACCAAGGAAGGAACCTTGACCTTCTTGAATTTCTTCGGTGGAGGAGTAGACCAATCAAAGTCTTCCTTGAAACCCATTTGCTTCAGATCTTCTTCACCATATAGATGTGACAGAATAGCCCAGGTGTGATCAAAAACTTCATGGAGGTAGTAATGGTTTTTCCTCACTGCATTATGTGTAGAAGTCATGCTGTGAAGAATAGAGCCAAACTGACGCTTAACCCATTTGTGGTTTTGGTGAAGACTTAGAAGCAGCTCACGGCCAGTCATCACACGAGGAGCAGTAGCTTGAGGACTTGACTTGGGAGCATTGGCTGCAGAATCATGAGTGGCAGAGTCATCATTGGTGGAAAGCTTTGCGGAACTGACCGTCCAATGGACGAATGCCTTCATCGATAACATCTGGTGACTTGCCCTTCTCATCTGCTGAGGAATATGTCCGCTTGAGGACTTCAATGGGGGGCAAGTAGCTGAGATGATTCTGAATGTCAGCCTTGTAGTTGAGTGAAGACCTTGTTCTGAGGAATCTCATGATACACGGCGCATAAGGCTTCAGCTCACATGGTGAAAGTGCAACATTTGCCAGAGTCCTCATGAAGAAATCATGATAGTTTATGGGGATGCCATGTGAGGGAGTCCTGGACTATGGGGTGTCCGGACAGCCGGACTATCATCGTCCGCCAGACTCCAAGACTACGAAGATACAAGATTGAAGACTCCGTCCCGTGTCCGGATGGGACTTTCCTTGGCGTGGAAGGCAAGCTTGGCGATACGGATATGTAGATCTCCTACCATTGTAACCGACTCTGTGTAACCCTAGCCTCCTCCGGTGTCTATATAAACTGGAGGGCTTTAGTCCGTAGGACAACATACATTACAACAATCATACCATAGGCTAGCTTCTAGGGTTTAGCCTCCTTGATCTCGTGGTAGATCCACTCTTGTACTACCCATATCATCAATATCAATCAAGCATGACGTAGGGTTTTACCTCCATCGAGAGGGCCCGAACCTGGGTAAAACATCGTGTCCCTTGTCTCCTGTTATCATCCGCCTAGACGCACAGTTCGGGACCCCCTACCCGAGATCCGCCAGTTTTGACACCGACATTGGTGCTTTCATTGAGAGTTCCTCTGTGTCATCACCGATAGGAAGGATGCCTCCACCCGTCTTCAAAGACGGTGTTTTCGCCGAAGGGGCCTTGGCCGCCGGCCAAACTATCCGGCTAGGTGGTTTTCTTATGACCGCCTGTCCAGCCGCCACTTCGACAATGACTTCTCAAGTCGTCGGAAGCAATCTTTGCGTCAGCCCTAAAGCTGCCGAACAGTTGGATCCAATAGAGCTCTCGTCTGTTAACGAGCTCTTGGATCGCATCGCCGCCCTGGGAGTCGCTACGGACTACAACCAGATTGGGCTTAAAACCGATCTGAGAGAGATTAACTCTCCCCAGGCCACCCACCACGTCGCAGTGGTAGAGGAGCAATACGGCAACTCTTCGCCTGTGTTGAAAACTATTCAGGTCCGGATTCCCGAACCCTCCACGCCGGATTTCCGTGGAGGAACGGACTTCGATCGAGCATTGAACTTAAAATCATGCGCTGCTCCGGACTCGCTAGATTGTGTCCAGCAAACCAAGCTTCCAAATTCGAAAGCTCTTCGGCCTTTAAGCCCCAAGATGGGCAGGGATCCGGATTTTAGTCCACCCACCCGCCCAGACATATGCGATCTATCTCTAATACGGCAAGAGCCCACTGAAACAGTACATCACTACTGAGCCAGATTCCTCCTGGTTATGGACAGGATAAAGGACTGCCGAGAGGAAAACGCAATCTCAATCTTCTGCAATAACTACACGGACAAGGGAATACTAAACGCCATTGATCGTCGCAAAATTACGCGCTTCACCGATCTGGCATCCATAGTACGAAAGTACTGTGCGATGGAGAGTTTCCGGAAAACCGAAAACCAATTTTGGGATAATCCGGCCCCAAACCCAGTCCGCAGCAAAAGGGCGCCTTACACTCAGGCCCCAGATGCAAAAATGAAAAATCAAAAACCTTAAGGGGCACGGAACCGTATTGGAGGGATGGCTCAATGGACCCTGTAAGCTTCATAGTACAGAGGGAGCCGTCCCAACACATAGCCTTCGAGCATGTTGGATATTACGGCAGGTGGCCAAAAGTGGCGAGGAGCTTCTAGCTCTGGGAAAACACTCCAAAAATACCAGTACGATATCAACAGTCTTCGAGACCTTCGCATCAAACAATATGCGAAAGCGAACAATCCGCGGACTCGCCGAAGTCTACCAAGTAGCAAAAGCAAATCCATGGAGCGACACAGCTATTACCTTCAACGCCAGCGACGAGCCTAAATTCCGAACAGCCAGAGCGCTAGCTGCACTTGTACTTAGTCCCATAGTGGACGGCTTTCGACTGACAAAAGTCCTCATGGATGGCGGCAGCGGATTAAACCTCATTTACGAGGAAACTCTATGAAAAATGGAAATCGATTGGAGCCATATTGAGCGAAGGAGCACAACCTTTAGAGGAATAATCCCTAGCCGGGAAGCGCGCTGCACCGGAAAAATCACACTCGATGTGGTGTTCGGCTCTCCGGACAATTACAGATCCGAAGAAGTCACGTTCCAAGTGGCCCCGTTTAACAGCGGATATCACACTATATTAGGACGAGAGGCATTCACAATTTTTCAAGCAGTACCTCATTACGGGTACATGAAGCTCAAAATGCCTGGGCCCAGTGGAATTATCACTCTTGTTAGTGATCCGGACATAGCACTCCGCGCCGAAAACAAGACAGCCGCACTAGCCCTCGAGGCACTATCCGAAGCCTTAGCGGCAGAAGAACTCACCACGCTGCGCTCCACGGTGAACAGGGACGATGTGATACTCGATAAAAGATCCAAGTCCACCTCCTTCAAACCAGCAGATGAAATAACAAAATTCCAGGTCCATCCAACGGACCCAGCAAAGACGGCCTCCATTGGGGCACAATTGAACCCCGAAGTAGACGCCGCACTGCGTGAATTCCTTCGGGAAAATTGGGACATCTTCGCCTGGCATCCTTCGGATATGCCCGGAATCCCACGCAGGTTGGCAGAACACAGCCTAAACATCCTAAAAGGATTCAAGCCAGTCAAACAGGCTCTTCGACGATTTTCCGAACCCAAAAGACAGGCAATGGGATAAGAGCTAGCCAAACTATTGGAAGCCGGATTCATTAGAGATATCAAACATCCGGACTGGCTAGCAAATCTGGTGATGGTACCAAAGAAGGATAAATCCTGGCGCCTCTGTGTCGATTTTAAAGACCTCAATAAGGCTTGCCCAAAGGATCTCTTCCCTCTCCCCCGCATCGACCAAATTATCGATGCTACCGCAGGGCACGATTCGTTGTGCTTCCTGGACGCATACTCTGGCTATCATCAAATCAAGATGGCGGAAGCAGACCAAGCCGCAACGGCATTCATCACTCCATACGGACCATTCTGCTTCAACACGATGCCCTTTGGACTCAAAAATGCCGGCGCAACATATCAGCGCATGATTCAAACATGTTTGGCCACCCAGGTCGGCAAAACAGTCGAAGCATACGTAGACGACGTAGTCGTCAAAACAAAACATGTCGAAACTCTAGTAGACGATTTGAGGCTCACATTCGACAACCTCAGAGCATATGACATCAAGCTGAATCCGGAAAAATGCGTTTTCAGCGTACCAGCCGGAAGGCTTTTGGGCTTCATTGTATCCGGTAGAGGAATTGAAGCAAACCCGGCTAAAATCCGAGCTCTGTCACAATTGGATATTCCAAAAGACCTCAAACAAATACAAAAATTAACAGGATGCGTGGCAGCCTTAAGCCGCTTTATCTCCCGTCTAGGAGAAAAGGCGTTGCCCCTCTATCGCCTCCTCAGGCGGACCGAACACTTTGAGTGGACGGATGCTGCCACTGCCGGACTCGAAGAAATAAAGGCCATATTGGCAACAAATCCGGTCCTGGCTGCGCCCACTCTGGGCGAACCAATGTTGTTATACATCGCAGCAACGCATCAAGTTGTAAGTGCGGTCCTCGTCGTTGAACGAGCGACAGAAGGGCATAAATTCCCTCTTCAAAAACCAGTGTATTATGTATCCACTGTGTTAACCCCCTGCAAATCCCGTTACCCGCACTATCAGAAGATAGCATATGCGGTGTTCATGGCGTCCCGGAAACTCCGGCACTACTTTCAAGAGTGTTCGATAACAGTGGCCTCTGAAGTACCACTCAATGACATTATAAATAACCGCGACGCAACGGGCAGGATTGCAAAATGGGCCATTGAGCTCTTACCATTCGATATAGCTTACAAACCTCGGCGAGCTATAAAGTCACAAGTTTTGGCTGACTTCGTCGCCGAATGGACCCAATTGGGTTATGCATTTCGACGGCTCTAAAGAGTACGGCGCATACTCCAATTGGGTTATGCATTTCGACGGCTCTAAAATGTTGGCCGGACTGGGGGCTGGCATCGTATTGACGTCCCCAACCGGGGATACAGTCCAGTACGTACTTCAAATAATGTACACGGACTCCAACAACGCAGCCGAATACGAGGCCCTATTACATGGTCTCCGGATGGCAGTCTCCATGGGTATTCAACGCCTAGAGGTGCGCGGGGACTCAAACCTTGCAATATCCCAAATAAATGGAGACTTTGACGCCAAGGATCCGAAAATGGCAGCATATCGCAACGCCATTCTAAAAATGTCAGCTCGGTTTGAAGGACTCGAATTCCATCACATAGCCCGAGATAATAACCAAGCGGCCGACGTACTGGCACGCATCGGTGCGAAACGTGATGCTGTCCCTCCAAATATCTTCCTGGAACGGCTCTTCAAGCCATCCGTACTATGGGAAGAGGAGCCCGGAAGTGACAAACCGGAAAAAACCGAGCCAATCGGCGATTCAGCCGACGACATAACACCGTCAGCCCACGACATAATGGCAGTAATCGCCCCGTGGACAGAACCATTCCTAGCCTACTTGCTTAGGCAGGAACTCCTCGAAGACCAAAACGAGGCCCGCTGCATAGTCCGGCGATCGAAAGCCTACAAGGTCCATGAGGGAGAACTTTATAAGAAAAGCACAACCGGAGTCCTTCAAAGGTGTATCTCCAAAGAGGAAGGGCGAAACCTCCTGGCTGAAATTCATGCCGGACTAGGCGGACACCACACAGCAGCCCAGGCCCTTGTAGGAAAGGCATTCCGTACAGGATTTTATTGGCCGACGGCCCGGGCAGATGCCCAGGACTTAGTCCAGAGATGCGTTGGTTGTCAGCTCTTTGCTAATCAGAGCCATATGCCGCCTACCGCCCTCAAAACTATACCCATTACCTGGCCGTTCGCGGTCTGGGGGCTTGATATGGTTGGACCCCTTAAAGGGGGAACCCACAAGCACAGGTACCTATTGGTCATGGTGGATAAATTCACCAAATGGATAGAGGCCAAGCCGGTCAAAACGGCAGAGTCCGGACCAGTGATAGACTTTATATCCGGGGTAGTACACCGTTACGGAGTCCCCCACAGCATCATCACCGACAACGGCACGAACTTCACAGCCGACGAGGTTAAGTCATGGTGCAAGAATATGGGCATCAAGCTCGACTATGCTTCAGTCTATCACCCTCAAACCAACGGTCAAGTGGAACGAGCAAATGGTCTAATAATGAGCGGCATTAAGCCCAGACTAGTGCGGTCACTTACTAAATTGGACACGCACTGGGTCGAGGAGCTCGACTCCGTACTCTGGGGGCTGCGGACAACGCCTAACCGTACTACCGGATTCACACCATTTTTTATGGTATACGGCGCAGAGGCAGTCCTGCCCTGCGACATTATTCATGACTCACCTCGAGTGCGCATGTACGAGGAAAGAGAGGCCAAGCTGGATCGGCAGGACAGCCTGGACACATTGGAGGAAGAACGCGACGTCGCTAAAGCTCGTTCCGCATTCTATCAGCAGCAGGCTCAAAGATATCAAAGCAGAGAAGTACGGGCCAAGACTTACAGCGTTGGCGAACTAGTTCTACACCTGCCGGACAAGAAAAAGGACAAGCTCAAGCCCAAATGGGAGGGCCCCTTTATTATTGATCAAGTCCTGACCGGCGGAGCATACCGTCTACGAAATGCGTCGGATAACCGACTCGAGCCGAACCCATGGAACACAGCCCGCCTCCGAAGATTCTATGCCTAGCGCCGGAGTAAGAGTTCGTCCCCTCCCTCCGTCCAAATTTTTATACCCTGGCTGCCTTTCGTTTCTCTTTTCATAACCTTTTTATTAATAAGCCCCTAAGGGCTTACTTTTGCATTTTTTTGCATACAATTGATGTGCCATCCGCACTCATTATACCTGGGGGCTTCTTTTACAGAAGCTCAATTATAAGGGTTTCATGCCCAGCACATGTGTCACGCTTCCACATGTACCTTTTACTCACCATTATATGCATCGATATGACTTAAGTTTTGGCCAAGCTGGGTTGCCTGGCTCCTGTGCTTACCCCTACATTCCCGATTGTTCGGCTAGGAGGTAAAGGGAGCACCTCTGCGATTGTTACTGCCGGGTCAGCCGGATGTGTACCTCAGACTGGGTGAAGCCGAAAGCTAGCGTTCTTAAGGGAATATTCGGTCGGTGACTTAAAAGATGACTTTTTACTCATTTATCTATCTTCCCCCAGATGTTTTACTGCTTTCTTTGCAGTCCGGACATGCACTTTAGGGCATGCCTCCCAGCGAAAGGAACCCTTAACGGAACTATTCTCCCTGGAAGATGTTTCTTACTAACCATGTAATATAACATAACTAGTTGGGCACTTGTCTGATAAAGCACTAATGACCCCTACGCCTGGTCTCCATGCATACCACGGTTGTTTCGTAACCAAAAAGGTATTCGGACACACTCCGGACTCTAGGGTCCCGAGGTTGAAGCAAAAAGGTCGGCAAAGACAAACGATCTACAATCCGGCTAGAAGGCATTTCACATGTCACTTCAAAGGAAAACATACATTGTCAAATTTATTGATTGTATTCCTCCTCAATCCCGTCTAACAGGCTGTCTAACTTACAGTCCCGTTGGGAAAACTTAGCAGCCAACTCTACTTGGCTGTATACTAAACTCACAGGGATCTCCTTCCCATCGGGCCCCACCGGTCCAACTTCGGCCATATGGTTGGGATCCGCCTTCTTATACCGCGTCTTCACCATGGCCCAAGCCTCCCTGGCACCTTGACGGCAAGCCGAAATCTTCCACAAACGGAAGCGCTGCCGCACTCCCTGAAGCTTCTCTGCAAGCTCCCCAAGGCCCTCGGGTAGGGAGAAGGCTGGCCATAAAGCCCGGACGACGCCGGTCATTGCCTGCCGAACTCGTTCGAGCAGTTGCAACAGTTCGGGAAGCTGATCACCCGTTGATATGGGCATCTCCTCCGCAGGGCGACCTGTGAGTATACCTACAAGACATATCATGTCAAAATACTTCCTCGCCGAACTCTTCTTTTCAAAGGAGTCCGCTCAAGCACTTACTATAAATGCCGCGACGAAGCCGCTGATTCTCCTTAACGGAGCCGGACAGCTCGGCTCGAGCGCCTTTCAGCTCTTCTCCGAGCTTGGCGTTGGCATCCTGGAGCTTGTTCCTTTCTTGCTGAACACTATTCAGCATACTCTTGCCGGCCTTTAGCTGGCGCAGCAATGCTTGCCTGTCCGGATCTTGTCCGGCGGCACCTGCAATGTCATTATTAGACTCGCGTGCACGCCGCACAGCGCTTATATTTCTTAATAAAAATGTGTTACCAGGAGGGGTCTCTACGTCTCCTCCTGCGGTAGCAAGTAAGGCCTCAAGTTAGGCCTTGCAATCTTGCAGCTCCCGAGACAGCTGGGCATTCTTCTCGGTAAGAGCCTGCGTTTTCAAATGATCCTTAAATCAGTTAACATAACTACTTTAAGTCTCGGGGGCTACTGGCATATACAACCATTAAAATTCCCTTACCCGTATGTCTTTCACATACTGCTCCGTGGCTCTGGTAAAACCATCTTGAGCGGCACGGAGATGCGCGTCCCCTGCGTTAAAGGCATCCAATGCCTCAGGGGAAAAGCACACCTCACGAAATACTTTCCGGCGGCGCCTATGGTTCATGGTGCTCTCCACCTCAGACTTGGTGGCGGACAGTCTGTCGGTGTCCTCCGTTGGAGAAGGATCCGGCCCGCGTCTTGCGCTTGCCTCCCCCTCCAGGCCGGGCGCTGGAGCCTGGCCGGTGTAGGTTGGATCAGCAACTTCTGCGCCCGTAGTCCGGCGAGCGCTTTTTCTCCTGCAAAGATCATGAGCACTCAGGCGTTTCCTAGGAACGTCGCTCTGAAAATTCAAATACAAGCTATACCTTTGCGGCGACGTTTCCGTCCGCACCGCGCTCCTTTTCCGCCTGCTGGTCCGAACTGACCTCTGTTGGTCAGCCGCCGCGGGCTCGGCTTCCTGCCGTAAAGGCGCTTCCTGCAAAATACCATCGTTCGCGAAGGTTAGAAATGGGCAGGGAAGAGATAATGGTGTCCGGACTTCGATCGCGGTCACCTGGGAAGCCGGACACAGTCCGGGGTAATCCGCCGTAATGGCAACCAAAGCATTGTCTATGCTGAGCTGGTGAAACACCCCGTCGATCAGCTCCACCTCGATGTCCGGATCCTCTTCGGAGGCCGGATCTAGGGATCTTTCTGGATCCTCGGGTTGCGGAGCAGGACTTACCATGTCCTCCATAGTCCGGCGTAGATCCTGCGCCGAAGACATAATGTAAGAAGCTTAAACTTCGAAAGCATGGGTTGAGCCCCTAAAGGTGTTCGCTTACCCATCCTCTAGGGTTGATCATGGAAAACCCATTCAAAGGGTTCGTTCGAAGGAAGTCCTCCTTCTCCCCCTTGTACAGGCTGGACAGGATCTCCACCAGATCCTCGGCCGAATCCGGTCCTTTGCGGCCATGACGGGTGGCATCGTCTTCCCCGTTGAAATCCCACATGGGGTGGCCTCTGTATTGCAGTGGCTGTACCCCCCGCATGATGCATGTCGCCATGACTCCGATCATGGTCAAGCCAGAATGGGCCATTAATCTTATTCGGCCCATCAAGTAATGGACGCTCTTGTCTTCCTCCAATCGGGGGCTCCGTGGGCGCCAACTGAGGCGTTTCTTCAAAGGAGCAGCACTAAACTTCGGGAGGCCGATCCGGACTGGGTCCGGCAGCGGAGCGTCTCCTATATAAAACCACTCTGAAGGCCAGTCTTCGGACGCCTTCTTGGGAGTACCGGATGGGTATCCGGTCCCGGCAATGCGCCATATTTCGGCGCCGCCCACTTGATATATGGACCCCTCGTGAGAACGGGGTACGAGGCAGAACAGCCTCTTCCACAATGCAAAATGGGGCTCAATGCCCAGGAATAGCTCAAAAAAAGCTACGTAGCCCGCAATATGCAGGACAGAGGCGGGCGTGAGGTGGTGGAGCTGGAGTCCATAGAACTCCAGGAGCCCGCGGAGGAACGGATGTATTGGGAATCCGAGTCCCCTTACCAGATAGGGGACGAAGCATACTCGCTCCCCCTTATTGGGGCTTGGGGTAGCCTCCGCTTGCCTCCCACCTTGATAAGTAACCAGTCCGGCCCGAACTAGGACCATGAAGGCCGGAGGGGGAAACCCCCCCGTTTGGAGCTTCACTAGCTCGTTGTGCGAAACATAGCACCTCCTCCAATTCCCCGGCGGTGGGTTGGGAGTGCGTGAAGAAGAGCCGCGTCGACGGTCCATGATGGAATGGATTTTTAGGTCAAAGGTGCTCCGATGAAGTATTTGCGGGAGGAGGATGGTGTGGTTTGAATCTGGATTTTTGCCTCTTTTATAGGCGGATGACTCGCACGACTAGGGGGTGAAATGTAAAAGACACCCTGGCTTTTCGCATTCGTGCGACGCGTGGAAAAATACCATTATTGGGTGTAGAAGCCGAGAAACACAGTATTTATGGTGAAGCCGGACACTGTTCGGCAGGTACATGGAACTTGAAGGGAGAACCCGCCTTGCAACGCCGAAGACTGTATACGCGCTGGACTAATCGTCATTGAAGCCTGGTTCGGGGGCTCCTGAGGGAGTCCTGGACTAGGGGGTGTCCGGACAGCCGGACTATCATCGTCCGCCGGACTCCAAGACTACGAAGATACAAGATTGAGGACTCCGTCCCGTGTCCGGTTGGGACTTTCCTTGGCGTGGAAGGCAAGCTTGGTGATACGGATATGTAGATCTCCTACCATTGTAACCGACTCTGTGTAACCCTAGCCTCCTCCGGTGTCTATATAAACCGGAGGGCTTTAGTCCGTAGGACAACATACATTACAACAATCATACCATAGGCTTGCTTCTAGGGTTTAGCCTCCTTGATCTCATGGTAGATCCACTCTTGTACTACCCATATCATCAATATTAATCAAGCAGGACGTAGGGTTTTACCTCCATCGAGAGGGCCCAAACCTGGGTAAAACATCGTGTCCCTCGTCTCCTGTTATCATCCGCCTAGACGCACAGTTCGGGACCCCCTACCCGAGATCCGCCGGTTTTGACACCGACACCATGCATTATGTTGAATAGCATATTCTTCATCATCCCAATGATTTCCTCATCGGATGAGTCATGGCCTTTGATAGGACTCATGGTCTTCGTCAGAATGCGATAGATGGTTCTGGGCACATAGAGCAATTCCTTCACGAGGAATTTGGTCCTTGGGGCTTGACCAGGCTTTAGAGGCTTCATGAGCACTTGCATATAATGAGCAGTGAGTTCAGGCTCATCATACAGACAACGAGCACCGTTAGGTGGAGGACTGATTGGCAGGGCACAAAGCAATTCAGAGGCTGGTGCCTTGTAGTGAGTGTTTTCAGTCATCCAGTCCAACACCCAAGAGTTGACGTCAGCAACATCACCTGTCATATGCAGCGTTGCGTAGAACTGAAGAATGAGCTCTTCATTCCAATCATCTATGTCTGAGCAAAAGTTGAGCAAGCCTGCATCATGAAGCATACTGAGGACTTGAGAGAAGCAAGGCATTGAGTCCATGTCCACGTGAGGAATATGCTCATGGTCGAAGACTTTGTACTTGTTGAAAAGTAGTGAGGAATAGAAGTTGGCCTGGCTGGCAGTCCAGAAATGCTTCCTTCTAAGACGAGCATTGTCATATGGGTTGAATTCAGTGAAGAACACATGCTCGCCGAAGAAATCATCAACCTTGTATTTTTTCTTCTTTGAGAAAGGATCCTTTGGCTTGGGCTGAGGAGTGTTAGTCAATTGCATCACCACCTCAGGAATCGCAATCTCAGGTTCCTCAGGCTGAGGAATTTTAGGTGCATCTTAAGTTGCAGCCTGGGTCTTCAATTCTTCATTTACAATTTCTTCAGCACTAGTGGCTAGAATTTCTTCATGAACACTTGGGGTTGCATGAGGTTCTTCAGATCCCATTTGTACTTCAGTAGCAGCTGGGGACTGAGGAATTGCTTGGAGTGGAGTGAACATTGGAGAGTTGGGGTGCAGACTTTCCCAAAAGTCATCATTGAGCACAGGAGTGGAACAGCCAATGTCCACATCCTCATCTTCCATTTCTTCAACGCCGGCCTCTTCAGCAGTGAACTGAGGCATAGGCGAGGAGATGACTGGGGTTGAAGGGATTGCATCCACTTCAATTTCTTCATCCAACTGCTCTGTCGAAGCAGCAGAAGGAGTTTCTTCATCAGATTCGCTAGGAATCACATAATCTTCACCAGAAGGAACAAGGTCCTTTGATGGCATGAAGGAGACTGGAACGACATCAATTGGGTTGTCAATTGAACTAGTCAGAGGCTTCATCTTCTTCGGAGCTGAAGAATTTGATGAAGTTGATGCCTTCCTTTTCTTCACAGCTGCACGCTCTGCAGCCTTGGTCTTCTTCGCATCTGATGCAGATGGAAGGATCGGACTTGGTGTAGGCGCAGGAGGTGCAGAGGACTTTGGTTCAGTTTCTTCAGGCGCAACTGATGCAGTTGCCCTGACTTCTTCACTTTCTTCAGGCGCACCACTAGTGGATGCCCCGGCTTTTCTTCAGCGGCTGGAGTGGAGTCATCAGCCCTGGCACTCTCATTTTCTTCAGCAGCCTGATGCCATCAGCGGTGCTGGCATGTTCTTCAGTAAGCTAAGAAGATGCTTCAGCCGGTGTAACTTCAACATGCACAGGAGCAGCAACACTTGAAGTGAATTTCTTCGTCAGATTGACGAACCGAACCTTGGTGCCCTTCCAATCAACATAGTAGCAATTGAATTCATCACTCAGTTGCTTGATTTCAGCTTGCAAGGCAATGAGTTGATCAGGGGTAAGAGTGAGGACATTGTCCTTGAGGTAGCGCTGCTTCTTGTATTGCGCTTTCTTCAACCTTCTGCCTTCTTCAAATTTCCAGTTTTCTTCCTTAATGAAGGCAGTCAGAACATGACTTTGACCAGGAGTGAGGTTCATCTCCGGCAAAGGCGTGTTAGGGTCCTTGTGCCATAGGTCAATGAAGTCGAGGATCAACTTTGGATCCAACAGCAGTGGCACATTGCTGCCTTTGGCTCTAGTGGCCATGGCTTGCCTGTCTCTGATGATTTCAGCAAGTTCTTCATCATCAGCCTCATCATCATCATAGGTAACTTGGAAGGCGACCTGCTTCTTGTGAGGACTTGGTCGAAGGCCTCGTCCAGCAGTGGCCTTTTTCTTCAGTAGAGAGGGGCCAGCTGAGGAATTTGGTGCAGCAGAGGAACTTGCAGATGCTCCTGAGGCAATTGAGATGCGTGTGGTCCTTTGGCACATGGCGAGATGCACAGGTGTCGAGGATTTGGTCGGTTCAGCTGAAGACTTTGTCGGAGGAGCTGAGGACTTTGAAGGAGCAGTCTGAGGAATTGGCCGTGAGGGCCTTGAAGAATCTGGCCTTGAGGGCATTGCTGAGGAGCTTGGCCGTGAGGGCATTGAGGGAGAAGCACTTGACTTATGTGCAGGCTTCTTAGGAATCGCCTTCTTTGGCTGACTAGTAGAGGCCTCAGCAGCGGTAGCAGCAGCAGCAGAGTCTGCATTGAATTTATTCACTGCTTCCTTTGCTTGCTTGTCCAGTTTGGCCTGGCGCTTTGCCCATTCATCAGCATAGTCCTCACCGCGCTTGAGGCTGGTGGGATCTGCCACTTGGCCTGGTGCCAATGGAGGTCTTGAGCATGGAGGGTTGAGCGCGAATTTCTTCATATACTTGGGAGTAACATACTTGTACTCCTTCCATTCCCGTGCCCATCTCCTCTCTATCTTTTGAATGCGCACCTTGCGCTGATTTCTATCTTCCTCAGGGGGTGTGCAGTACCCAGCATAAATGTCCTCAGGCATTTCAAAAGCAGTATTGACCTCATGTCTCTTTCCACCCTTCTGTGGCTTCTAACCTTCAGTCATTTTCTTCAGCTGAGGAATATGAACAACAGAAGTTTCTGAAGAGGTGTGCAACTTTTCTTCGAGGAACGCTACAAATGAGTTAAGTTGATGAGAACCTAGTGATTCAGCAGCAAACATTTGTACCTGTGAACAGAGTATAGTTGCAAGGAATTTGGAGAGGTCATATGCGTTCTCAGAAGGTTTTTCAAAAAGAATAGGTTTGAGGAATTTGACCAGATGAGTCTTGAGGAATTTCACTAAGCGTTCTTTGTCTTAGGTTCCAGAGTTGTATAGATTGAAAATCCACACAATTGAGGAATCTTGAAGAAAATCATTGCTTAGAGAAACGAATCAAGAGCAGATGACATGTGAGGTGTTCATGTGTGTGAAGATTTGAAGAATAAAACACCTTTGAAGATTTTCAAGAAAGCATAAGAATCAAAGAGAGCAGTAAAAGTAACTTTTAATTACCCGAAGTGAAAAACACGACGAACTGAGAAGTGTAGATGTGAAGTTTGTCAGTTCAGATCTTCCACGCCCTAACTCGGCAGAGGAAGACGGCTACGACGGCGGAGGAGTGAAGAAATCCGCAACCGGCGCGAGTAGGACGGCAACGAGGTCGAGGCAGTGAAGCTCTTCCTCACCGACAACGATGAAGTAGCGGCGGCGCTAGGGTTTGGGGAGCTCGAGCGGGAGTGAGAGCGAGCGGAGTGAAAGTGAAGTGAGGAAGAGGCAGGGGTATTTATAGTGGGAGTGAAAAACTGTACGCCCGAGGAAATTGGACGAACGTGCCCCTAGCCCTTCTCATTCGCTTGACATATGTCACCCACGTACTGAGAGGTGGTGATCGTGTAGGATCGTGGGTGAATAGATAATTATTGTCGTGGGATGCAGAACGGTTTGAGTGGCAAAGCCGAAAATTTAGATAAGATAAGTTAAAATTTTCGTTCGCAATTTCTTCAGCTGTCAAGGACACAGTGAACATTTTGAACGAGTTTCAAATAGAACGCACATGAAGAATTTGTGAATAGACTAGGTTGAGTTTAGCATAGAGGGGGAAGGGTCCGATCACATTCACTTAGCAGAAGAAATCAACTTGAAGAATTAGCAATAAGTGAATGTTGTAGAGGACATAAAACTCATA
>NC_041385.1:48335105-48375285 GCF_002162155.2 Triticum dicoccoides
ATATATATATATATATATATATATATATATATATATATATATATATATTCAAATGAAGAACAACACTAGAAAGAGTGAAGACAAAGCAAAGTTGAAGAATTTGAAAAACTGAGGAATTTCAAAAAACGAAGAAAAACTCAAATTGAAGATTTCAATCTTTGGGTGGTGGCGTAACCCACCGTATAAGAAAGCTGATTTCAGACACCGCGTACAATTGTCGTAGGGCTCTGAGAATCAATTTCTTCATTAATTTATTCACACTTAGAGGGTTAGTCTTCATTGATTGAAGAAAAACATTACTTCGTGTGTTGCGCATCTAAGTCATCAAGTCAGCATAAGTGTTAGGATGTGTGTCCATTTCAGAGAACATTCGAGGATTCTAGGATATTAGCTCACACCGCAACTTGCTGAATCTCTTCTCATCCAAGGGCTTAGTGAAGATATTGGCCAGTTGGTCTTCAGTGCTAACATGGTCGATTGAGATGTCGCCCTTCAACACATGATCATGAAGAAAATGATGACGAATCTGGATGTGCTTGGTCTTCGAGTGCTGAACTGGGTTATGAGCAATCTTGATAGAACTCTCATTATCATAGTAGAGAGGCACATTCTTCACGTTGACGCCATAGTCCTTGAGTGTTTGCTTCATCCATAGTAGGTGAGCACAGCACGATCCAGCAACAATGTACCCAGCTTCTGCAGTGGAGAGTGATACGCAGTTCTGTTTCTTCGAGGACCAACAGACCAAAGATCGACCGAGGAAATGGCATGTGCCTGACGTTGACTTGCGGTCCACGCGATTGCCAGCATAGTCCGAGTCTGAATATCCAATGAGATCAAACGAAGAGCCCTTGGGATACCATAATCCAAGTGTTGGTGTGTGAGCTAAGTATCGAAGAATATGCTTCACATCCTTATGGTGTGATTCCTTTGGTGTAGCTTGAAATCGGGCACACATGCAAACACTAAGCATAATATCCGGCCAAGATGCACATAGGTACAATAAAGAGCCAATCATGGAGCGGCATACCTTTTGATCGAAGTCTTTACCATTTTCATCAGTGCATAGATGGCCATTTGTGGGCATTGGAATTTTGACCCCTTTGCAATCTTGCATGCCGAATTTCCTCAATACGTCCTTGAGGTATTTCTCCTGAGATATGAATATGCCATTGCGCTGTTGACGAATTTGAAGACCTAAAAAGAATTTCAATTCTCCCATCATAGACATTTGATATTCTTCACTCATCATATAGGCAAATTCATCACTGTATCGTTGGTCAGTACAGCTAAAAATGATATCATCAACATATATTTGGCACATAAACAATTTATCATCATAAGATTTAGTGAAAAGAGTTGAGTCGAGTGAACCGGGTTTGAAGCCTTTATTCATGAGGAATTCCTTCAATGTATCATACCATGCCCGGGGGCCTGCTTGAGGCCATACAGGGCCTTGTTGAGTCTGAAGACTTTGTCAGGATTCTTTGGATCTTCAAAACCTGGGGGTTGAGCAACATATACTTCTTCCTCAAGCTTACCATTGAGGAATGCACTTTTCACATCCATTTGTTGTAGGATAATATCATGATGGTTAGCATAAGCAAGTAATATGCGAATAGCCTCAAGTCTAGCAACAGGTGCAAAAGTTTCATCGAAATCAATTCCTTCAACCTGTGTGTAGCCTTGAGCTATAAGCCATGCCTTCTTCCTCACCACAAGGCCATTTTCATCTTGCTTGTTGCGGTAGATCCACTTTGTGCCAATAATTTTGTGCTTGCGAGGATCTGGACATTTGACCAGTTCCCAGACGTTGTTGAGCTCGAACTGATGTAATTCTTCTTGCATAGATTGAATCCATTCAGGCTCCAGAAATGCTTCGTCTACCTTAGTGGGCTCTGTGATAGAGACAAAAGCAAAGTGCCCACAAAAGATAGACAAATGTGAAGCTTTTGAGCGTGAGGACCTAGTGCTTCAATGTCATTGATGATCTTCTCAATTTGCACTTCATTTGCAATACGAGGATGAGCGGGTTGTCTTCGAGGAAATTGATTCGCATTTTCTTTAGGAGCATTTTCCTCAGCACCATTTTCTTCAGGTGCGCCAGCTCGACGTTCATGACGTTCTGGAATGAATTCTTCAGCAGATTCTTCAGTGGGAATGACATCCTCAGTAGCTTTGAACTTGATAGAATCATCAGGTGCTGGTTCATCTATCACAGAAGGTAGGTGATCTCTTTGCGAGCCATTAGTTTCATCGAACCGCACATCTACAGTTTCAACAACCTTGTGAAGAACGTTGTTGAAGACTTTGTAGCTGTGCGAGTCCTTTCCATAGCCAAGCATAAAACCCTCATGTGCTTTTGGTGCAAATTTAGAATTGTGATGAGGATCTCTAATCCAACATTTAGCACCGAAGACATTGAAGTAACTCACATTGGGTTTCTTGTCAGTGAGGAGTTCATAGGCAGTCTTCTTGAAGAATTTTTGAAGATATACTCTGTTGATGATGTGGCACGCCGTATCAATTGCCTCAATCTAGAAACAACGAGGTGTCTTGTATTCATCAAGCATAGTGCGAGCAATCTCAACAAGAGTTCTGTTCCTGCGCTCCACGATGCCATTCTGCTGAGGAGTATAAGGAGCAGATAACTCATGAGTAATATTAAGTTCATCAAGATAGTCATCAAGCCGGGAATTCTTGAACTCAGTCCCATTGTCACCTCTGATGTGCTTGATCTTCACACCAAAGTTGGTTAAAGCCCTCGAGGAAAATCGTTTGAAGACTTCCTGCACTTCATGTTTGTAAGTGACAATGTGCACCCATGTGTAACGAGAATAATCATCAACAATAACAAAGCCATATAGAGATGCATCATTTGTAACAACAGAAAAATGATTAGGACCGAAGAGATCCATGTGAAGCAATTCAAATGGTCGAGTGGTAGTCATGATAGTCTTCGGTCGATGCTTGGCCTTTGTCATCTTTCCAGCTTCACAGGCTCCGCATAAGTGATCCTTGAGGAATTTAACATTCTCAATGCCAATGACATGCTTCTTCTTCGCGAGCGTGTGCAGATTCCTCATGCCAGCATGACCAAGTCGTCGATGCCATAGCCAGCCTTCTGAAGCTTTTGCAAGTAAGCATACGTCCTGTTGTGGTCCTGTAGAGAAATCAACAATGTACAAGTCTCCTCTCCTAAAGCCTTCGAAGACTTTGGAATTGTCAGCTTTCATGATCACAACACAACGATATTTGCCAAATACAACAACCATATCAAGATCACAAAGCATTGAGACAGACATGAGGTTGTATCCTAAGGACTCGACGAGCATGACTCTGTCCATGTGTCGATCCTTTGAGATCGCAACCTTACCTAGACCCAATACCTGACTTTTGCCTTTGTCAGCGAAGATGATATGCTTCAGATGCGATGGTGATAAAGGAGCATCTATCAATAGATTCTTGTCACCAGTCATGTGATTCGTACATCCACTATCGATGACCCACTCATTGGCTTTGGGTTGATCATCAGTGAAGTATATGACATCAATATCATCAGATCAATTTCTTCGAGCAATAGAATAGATAAACAGTATGAGGACGTGTGAAATGAAAGTTCATTTCATCATGATTAGCCTGCGTCCTTTCAGGCACTGTTCAGGTCTCCAGCAAACTCATCAGACATTTTGACCACGTCTGGAGACCTGACCCTGCATAAGAGATTAGTTCTTTTTCTTCACCACCCACATCTGAAGGGGTGGCAAAGAATTCAACACTCTACGAGCACCATATGAGAAAGGTGGCATAGAAGCCAGTCCACTTCGTTTCACATAAGAGGGGTTAGGGTAACCATATGAATAAGTAGAGAAATTCTTCGAGGACTTATGAACATAATGATTTGAAAATAATGCTCATATTCATAGCCCTTAGCTCAACCCTGCGAAACAGAAGGGTTAGCACGATGATGATCATATGAGGACTTTGATCCTTTTGAGGAATTTGATCCACGTGAGGAATTTGGTCCGTATGGGGACTTGGATCCATATGAAGAATTTGGTTCATATGAAGAATTTGATCTGGAGTTCCTATTCTTCACAGGTGGTGTCATGAGGACATTCACTTGAAGACTTTCAAGGCAACTTTTGGGAACCCACATTTTCTTAATAGGTGAACTGTTCCTATAGTTAGTGCCAACATATCTAGCAAATACTTCACCATTCTGATTTTTGAACAGTTTATAGTTGGAGTCAAATGACTCATCAGAAGAATGAGGAGATTCACATGTAAAGCAAGATAAGTTGGATGGATCAACTGGAGGTCCCTTTGCAGCAACTCATGAGGTTTTGGGGTACTGCTCAGGCTTCCAATATGATCCATCAGCATTGAGTTTCCTCTCAAAGTCAATACCCTCTTTCCTAGGGTTTCTGTTAAGGATCTGCTTTTTGACCACATCACAAAGAGTCTGATGCCCTTTAAGGATTTTGTACATGCCTGTCATGTACAATTCCTTCAGCCCTGCATCATCAGTGATACTAGCAATGTCCTCAGATGAGGAATTAGAGATAGCAGAGACAGATGAAGAATTTGTAGCATTTGAAGCATTTGAACATTTGGGTGAAGAATTAGCAATTTCACGTTGAATGCACTTCAGACATGGAGGAACAAATTCTTCCTGAGTAGAGCTGATTTGTTGAGCAAGTAATGAATCGCACTCCTTCTGAAGATCTTCATGATCCACTCTTAGCTTTTAAAGATCTTGCTTTCTTTGAAGAAATTCATAAGAAAGCTTCTTGTGATCAGATAAGAGAGTGTTATGATGACCTTGAAGGTTGTCAAATTTGGACTGAAGTCTCTGAAGATTTTCAGTCAAGGTTTTAGTGCGATCCATTTCTTCACCCAACATAACATCACTTTTATCTAGCATGTTTTGAACCTTTTCAAAGGCCTTTTGTTGTTTCACAGCAATCTTAGCAAGTTTAGAGTAGCTGGGCTTGAGGTTTTCATCAGATTCATCCTCACTAGATTCAGAGGAGGCATATTTAGTTACCTTGGCACGCTTTGCCATGGAGCAATAGGTGGGAGCGTAGTCATCATTGCCTTCATCAGCCTTGTTGGTGAAGCCATTTTCTTCAGAGTTGAAGATAGACTTGCTGACGAATGCAGTAGCAAGAGCTAGGCTCGCCACACCAGACTCTGACTCCTCAGATGCCTCCTCGTCCTCATGTTCCTCAGATTTAGCCTCAAAGTCCATTTCCTTGCCAATGAATGCCCGAGCCTTCTTGGAGCTGCTCTTCTTGTGAGATGAAGACTTCGAGGATTTTGATGATGAAGACTTTGAAGACTTCTTCTTCTTCTTTGCATCATCAGAACTGTAATCATTGTACTTCTTCTTCTTTGATTCCTTATCCCACTGAGGACAATCTTGGATGTAGTGACCAGGTTTCTTGCATTTGTGGCATAGCCTCTTCTTGTAGTCACTGGATGAGGAACCATTGCTCCTTGAGGATTTTCCAAAGCGACCACTGTCGGTGTCAAAACCGGCGGATCTCGGGTAGGGGGTCCCGATCTGTGCGTCAAGGCTGATGGTAACAGGAAGCAAGGGACACAGATGTTTTACCCAGGTTCCGGCCCTCTCGATGGAGGTAAAACCCTACTTCCTGCTTGATTAATATTGACGATGTGGGTAGTACAAGAGTAGATCTACCACGAGATTGTAGAGGCTAAACCCTAGAAGCTAGCCTATGATGGTATGATTGCAATTGTGATCGGCCTTCTAAGGACCAACCTCTCCGGTTTATATAGACACCGGAGAGGGCTAGGGTTTACATGGAGTCGGTTACAAGGAAGGAAACACAATATCCGGGTCGCCAAGCTTGCCTTCGACGCAAAGGAGAGTCCCATCCGGACACGGGCCGAAGTCTTGAGTCTTGTATCTTCACGCTTCAATAGTCCGGACGTTGTACATAGTCCGGCTGTCCGGATACCCCCTAATCCAGGAATCCCTCAGTAGCCCCTGAACCAGGCTTCAATGACGATGAGTCCGGCGCGCAGTATTGACTTCGGCATTGCAAGGTGGGTTCCTTCTCCGAATACTCCTTAGTAATTATCGAACACTTGAATCGTGTCCGGATCCACAAAACGGTCTTCAGATGCCACCGTAGAGAGAATGATATTTCACAAATGCAATCTGCTGACAACTATTTTAGACAACGCGACGTGTCATTACGGTCGGATCATTATTCGAACCGTTTTCCCACAACCAGCCACAACGCATATTGCGAGGCGGTTTCTTTGACACGTCTTGTCAAAGCAGAGATCGTGTCCCCTTATCACGGGATTCTCATTAATACGGGTATGGGTAATCTTACCACGCCATCAATCGTGGCACTTGGGAAGCAAGCGATTCCCAACGGGCAGGTGGGGAGGTGCACCGCTTTCGGCGCCTCTATAAAGGGATAAGATTTCTTCCTCTTTACCCACGCCTCCTCCTTTCTCTAGTCCATTCCCCATTGTTTGAGCCCTAACGCCCAAGCACCCTTCTTCTCCATCGAAGAACGGTTTTCCAAAGATGTCCAGATCCGGAGCAGGAGGCAGATGGATGGCCTCGACCGTCCAGGAGAAAGACATCAAGAAGCTCCGGGGAGCCGGGTATCTGGCACAGAAGATCAGCCACCGTCTCCCACCGGCGGGACAGGTCGTCCCCACTCTGGAACCTCACGAGAGAGTCGTGCTCCTTCCCCATTTTGTCCGCGGGCTCAGGTTTCCCCTTCACCCATTTGTTCGTGGAGTCATGTATTAATACGGGATCAATTTTCATGATCTTTCTCCGGATCCCACCGCACTTCGGCATGTGGCTGAAGATTTTCAATGTGAAACCCAAGGTGGTGAGTGGCGAACACGCCAGGTGCGGCGACGCCATGGTAAGCAAGATGCCCAAGGCCGCTTGGCCGAAGGGCGCTTTCAACGACCCCGTCAAGGAGTGGCAGCAGTAGTGGTTCTATATCACCGAACCACGTGGTAAAAAGTGGGTGGCAGCCCTAGAGTTCAGATCTGGAGCTCCACTGCGGCTCATGTCCTGGCCCAAGAAGGGCCCGAAATGGTCCTTGTTCGATGAGCTATCACTGCTCTAGACGCACGTTTAGAGTGTGGTTGACAGGGACGTCAAACTCGTTGACGTAGTCCAGGTGATGCTAGTTCGCCTGGCTCTCCCCTGTCAGCGCCGAGCTTGCACTCTGTGGGAGTTCGACCCAACCGAGCACCAAACCCTTCAGGAGCTTTATGATTCCTCCCACAAGGATATCTGGAAGGTGCTCTTCAAGTCTGGCAAATCGTGGCCGGGCCCCGCCGAGGACCGTGGGTATCAATTATCCCATTCTGCAAGCTCGGTAAGTTACAGCCACGCTCTGTCCATTCATGCTTCAGCTGGCATGTCATGAGGGAGACATCTTAATCGTGTTTCATCGTGACCTCAGGGATGGATAAAGAAGGTGGAGTGGATACATTGTCCGGCCCCGCTGCCGGAGGAACCGGCTGGATCTCTTCCGTCGAAGATGCTGGTCCCCGCGCCTTACGAGGCGCCAAAGTAGGAGGCTTCCAAGATGGTCAAGAAGACCCGGGGTGGCCTCCGTCGCCGCGAGGCTTCGGACGCAAAATCCGAGGACTCAAACGACGCTCCTTCTTTAGAAGGCGAAGAGGAGGAAGCAGAGGAGGACGAGCCTCACTTTGAAGGTGGGAGGAAGCGTGCAGCTTCCCTGTCCCTGGAGGCTGGATCGCCCAAGAGGGGGAAAGGTTCCCTCCCAAAGACATCCACCGCGGCCGCCAACAGCAGCCCGGAGTGGGAGCCCAGGGCCCAGCCCCTGGAGAAGTCGTAAGGATACGGAATCCGCACATGCATATGCGTCCGGGATTGTTTTTGGATATAGTAGCTTTAACCGTTGCCATATTTTGCACAGCTCGGCGAGGTCTCGCGCCGGACAGTCCTCATCGGAGGATTCGCTGGGCTCAGACGCCTTGGCGAGCGAGGCGCCTCCGCAGGCCCCTTCCCCAAAGTCCAGGCGCGACATTGAGGTGTCATCTCGACAGGACCTGGACCAAGGAGGACATATCCCTGGAGCCGTACACACGGGGACGGATAAGGCCCCCGGGACCTCTAAGGTTCCAGAATCGAGCGAACAACCACCCTCGATGGTGGAAGGCCTGCCTACCCCGCCGGCATACTTTGTTCGAGCAGAGCTGCCCGCGGTCTATCGACAACGTTGAAGAACGCATCTATCATCGATGAGCATCGGACCCTCATGGGCGTAGTGGTTGAGAAGATTCAGTCCGCCAAGAGCGGGCTGAACGAGTCCTGCTTTGGCCTTAATTTTATTATTGCCTCTAGGGCATATTTCCAACAAAAGTTAGTGGTACAATTATAAAGAGAAGACGACTGTGTGGGTGTAAATGACTAGGTGAGGTCATAATCAATGTAAAGTTGAATTCAAATATTTGAATAAGAGATCATGATGTTTGAAACCCATGCATGCATGAATATAACTGAGATATGTGCGGTGTGGTTTGGAAACGAGCATGTTGTACTGTATACACATTGAACAAGGTCAGACTAATTTGAATTTGAGATACTGATGGCAGACATCGTTTGGCCACATTGCATCCATGCATGGACACACTATTCTAATTGTAGATGATGGGTGGCTTTCGCATCACATAACTATATCTATACCCCTATATATTATATTTATATTTTTTATATAGTGTGTGGATAACTTTAACTTTGAAAGATGGTCGTTGGATGAAGCCAATCCGATGGTGCAGAGATGGCAAATTCGAGCACTATTGGTCGTTGGATATCATCTAGATTACACCAGATTTTATCACATGTACAATCTAGAAGACTCCATGGTTCAACTTAAGCATAATGCACAAACATCAAAACACAAGAACTTCTTCTTTGTTCTAGAATCTTCCATATCAGAATTTCCCAAATGTTTTTCTACATGATTTGCCATTATTTGTTTTTACTTTATGCTTTACAACACACAATTCCATGAATTTTAAAATAGATTATCTTCCTTATGAAAACTAGATGATTTTGAATGAAATGAACTTTAAGAATTAAACGAACATCTACATCATGCATATATGACTCAAAGCTTACATGCTATAATGTGGTAATTCATAATTTGGTTGCCAAATCTCATGTGTGCAATGCACATGTACCTTACTAGTCTAAATGGTGTTTGTTTGTGTGTGTGTGTGTGTGTGTGTCTGTGTGTGTTGTGCGTGTTAAACACATTGTACGTAGTATCATACATTGTTTAGATTCTGAACATCTAGCTAGAGCATACATGTACTATGATTTGAATTCAACATAAAATGGATACATATATTTGAATTTGAGATCGTATGTACATGTAGTTCGTATTTATATAGGAATTTACATCTCCTATTTTCATGTCGTATGTTGTGAAGATAATATTTAGATGGTTGTATAACTAACCCGAGTACAATCTCATTCAAACAGGGAAAATGTACTCAAATTTAGTCCATATGCGAGACAACACACATTGTTTTTTTTATTGTTGAGGGAAGTGCAAATTGTTTTGGTACTTTACATGTTATGTTTGTTGTTCTGTTTTTTTAGGTTTTTTTTGTTGTTGTATTTGAATGCATTTCTAGTAATATAGTAAAACGGGACATGGATCACTCTAGTGATGAGGTGTTAATTGTATTTTTTTGTACATGTTAAGGTTGTTCTCCCGAAATTTCAAGTCACGCCTTGTTATGCCAAAATTTCAAGATAGCATCTCTGACTATCGTGCTGCGAAACTCTCGCCTCTTCAACCTGCGCCTTGTTGCCCCAAAATATTTAAGATATATCTTTGTCTTGCTGTGCTCCAAAAACTCCCTCCATCTCAACCCACGCCTTGCTATCCCAAAATTACAACGCGCGGGAAAACTCCCACCTCCTGCAAAATCCCGACACACGAAATGGCTGTGATACCCCTGAACCAAAATAACCGCCTAGCTCAAATCGGTGGGGGTACTTTTGTAACTTACCCCACATTTTGGACAAGCACGTCTGCTACGTCTTGAGCTTGCGTTGGTTTTCCTTGAAGAGGAGAGGGTGATGCAGCAATAATAGCGTAAGTATTTCCCTCAGTTTTTGAGAACCAAGGTATCAATCCAGTAGGAGGCTCCTCAAAAGTCCCACGCACCTACACAAACAAACAAAGAACTCGCAACCAGCGCAATAAAGGGGTTGTCAATCTATTCACGGCCACTTGCAAAAGTGAGATCTAATAGAGATAGTATGATAAGATAAATATATTTTTGGTATTTTATGATATAGATGCAAAAAGTAAAGATGCAAATGAAAGTAGATTGAAAGCAAATATGATAAGAGATAGACCCGGGGGCCATAGGTTTCACTAGTGGCTTCTCTCAAGATAGCATAAGTATTACGGTGGGTGAACAAATTACTGTCGAGCAATTGATAGAAAAGCGAATAGTTATGAGATTATCTAGGCATAATCATGTATATAGGCATCACGTCCATAACAAGTAGACCGACTCCTGCCTGCATCTACTAGTATTACTCGAAACATAGACCGACTCCTGCTTGCATCTAGAGTATTAAGTTCATAAGAAAAGAGTAACACATTAAGCAAGATGACATGATGTAGAGGGATAAACTCAAGCAATATGATATAAACCCCATCTTGTTATCCTCGATGGCAACAATACAATACGTGCCTTGCAACCCTTTCTGTCACTGGGTAAGGACACCGCAAGATTGAACCCAAAGCTAAGCACTTCTCCCATGGCAAGAAAGATCAATCTAGTAGGCCAAACAAAACTGATAATTCTAAGAGACTTGCAAAGATAACTCAATCATACATAAAAGAATTCAGAGAAGATTCAAATATTATTCATAGATAAACTTGATCATAAACCGACAATTCATCAGATCTCGACAAACACACCACAAAAAGAGTTTACATCGAATATATCTCCACAAGAGAGGGGGAGAACATTGTATTGAGATCCAAAAAGAGAGAAGAAGCCATCTAGCTAATAACTATGGACCCGTAGGTCTGCGGTAAACTACTCACAACTCAACGGAGGGGCAAGGATGTTGATATAGAAGCCCTCCTTGGTCGATTCCCCCTCCGGCAGAATGCCGGCGAAGGCTCCAAGATGGGATCTCGCGGATACAGAAGTTTACAGTGGTGGAAATAGTGTTTCGTCCTGCTCCTGGATGTTTTCGGGGTACGTAGGTATATATAGGAGGAAGAAGTACGTCGGTGGCTGCCCGAGGGCCCACAAGACAGGGGGCGCGCCCTATAGGGGGGGCGCGCCCTCCTATCTCGTGGGAGCCTCGGCAGCTTCTTGGCTTGCACTCCAAGTCCTCTGGATCACGTTCGTTCCAAAAATCACGCTCCCGAAGGTTTCATTCCGTTTGGACTCCGTTTGATATTCCTTTTCTTCAAAATACTAAAATAGGCAAAAAAAACAGCAATATGGGCTGGGCCTCCGGTTAGTAGGTTAGTCCCAAAAATGATATAAATATGTAAAATAAAGCCCATAAACATCCAAATGGGGTAATATAATAGCATGGAACAATCAAAAATTATAGATAGGTTGGAGACGTATCAAGCATCCCAAGCTTAATTCCTGCTCGTCCTCGAGTAGGTAAATGATAAAAAAGAAATTTTTGATGTGGAATGCTACCTAGCATAATTCTCAATGTAATTTTCTTTATTGTGGCAGGAATGTTCAGATCCAAATGATACAAAATAAAATTTCATTGATAAAAGAAATAGTAATACTTCAAGCATACTAAGCAAAGTAATCATGTCTTCTCAAAATAACATGGCCAAAGAAAGTTATCCCTACAAAATCATATAGTCTGGCTGTTGCTCTATCTTCATCACACAAAGTATTTAATCATGCACAACCCCGATGACAAGCCAAGCAATTGTTTCATACTTTAATAATCTCAAACTCTTTCGACTTTCACGCAATACATGAGCGCGAGCCATGGACATAGCACTATATGTGGAAAAGAATGGTGGTTGTGGAGAAGACAAAAAAAGGAGAAGATAGTCTCACATCAACTAGGCGTATCAGGCTATGGAGATGCCCATTAATACATATCAATGTGAGTGAGTAGGGATTGCCATGCAACGGATGCACTAGAGTTATAATATATGAAAGCTCAACAAAAGAAACAAAGTGGGTGTGCATCCAACTCGCTTGCTCATGAAGACCTAGGGCATTTTGAGGAAGCCCATCATTGGAATATACAAGCCAAGTTCTATAATGAAAAATTCCCACTAGTATATGAAAGTGACAACATATGAGACTCTCTATCATGAAGATCATGGTGCTACTTTGAAGCACAAGTGTGGAAAAACAGATAGTAGCATTGTCCCTTCTCTCTTTTTCTCTCATTTTCCCTTTTTTCTTTTTTTTCTTTTTTTTCTTTGGCCTTCTTTTTTTTTCTTTTTGGCCTTTCTATTTTTTTCTTTTTCTCTTTTTTTCTTTTTGTAAAGTCTGAAGTCTCATCCCGACTTGTGGGGGAATCATAGTCTTCATCATCCTTTCCTCACTAGGACAATGCTCTAATAATGAAGATCATCACACTTTTATGGATTTACAACTCAAGAATTACAACTCAAAGCTAGAACAAGGTATGACTCTATATGAATGCCTCCGGCGGTGTACCGGGATATGCAATGAATCAAGAGTGACATGTATGAAAATTATGAAGGTGGCCTTGCCACAAATACGATGTCAACTACATGTCATGGAAAGAGCAATATGACAAAAGTAATGTGTGTCATATGAACAGAACGGTGGAAAGTTGCATGGCAATATATCTCGGAATGGCTATGGAAATGCCATTATAGGTAGGTATGGTGGTTGTTTTGAGGAAGGTAAATGTTGGGTGTATGGTACCGGCAAAAGTTGCACGGTACAAGAGAGGCTAGCAATGATGGAAGGGTGAAAGGGTGCGTATAATCCATGGACTCAACATTAGTCAAAATAACTCATATACTTGTTGGAAAAATTTAGAAGTCATCAAAAACCAAAGCACTACGCGCATGCTCCTAGGGGGATAGATTGGTAGGAAAATACCATTGCTCGTCCCCGACCGCCACTCATAAGGAAGACAATCAATAAATAAAATTGTGCTCCAACTTCATCACAAAGCGGTTCACCATACGTGCATGCTACGGGAATCACAAACTTCAACACAAGCATTCTTTAAATTCATAATCACCCAACTAGCATGACTTTAATATCACTACCTCCATATCTCAAAACAATTATCAAGCATCAAATTGATCATAGCATCCAATTCACTTTCTATGATAGTTTTTATTATACCCAACTTAGATCCTCATCATTCTAGGACCAACTTTATGACCATAGAAAATACCATGCTATTATAAAAGACTCTCAAAATAATATAAGTGAAGCATGAGAGACTAGAAATTTCTTCAAAATTAAGACACCACCGTGCTCTAAAAGATGTAAGTGAAGTACTAGTGCAAAAACTACCAAGCTCAAAAGATATAAGTGAAGCACATAGAGTATTCTAGCAAATTCTAATCAAATAGCATTCTCCCAAAAGGTGTGTACAGCAAGGATGATTGTGGTAAACTAAAAAGCAAAGACTAATATAATACACGGCGCTCCTAGCAAAACACATATCATGTGGCGAATAAAAATATAGCTCCAAGTAAAGTTACCAATGAACAAAGACGAAAGAGGGGATGCCTTCCCGGGGCATCCCCAAGCTTAGGCTTTTGGCTATCCTTCAATATCTTGGGGTGCCTTGGGCATCCCCAAGCTTAGGCTCTTGCCACCCTTTATTCCATAGTCCATAAAAGCTTTACCCAAAACTTGAAAACTTCACAACACAAAACTCAACAGGAAATCTTATAAGCTCCGTTAGTGCAAGAAAAAAAACCCACCACATAAGGTACTGTAATGAACTCATTATTTATTTATTTTGGTGTTAAACCTATTGTATTCCAACTTCTCTATGGTTTATAAACTATTTTACTAGCCATAGATGCATCAAAATAAGCAAACAACACACGAAAAACAGAATCTGTCAAAAACAGAACAGTCTGTAACAATCTGTAACTAATGCAAACTTCTGGAACTCTAAAAATCCTACCAAAATAGGAAGTCCTGGACAATTTGTTTATTGATAAGCAGCAAAAATAATCAACGCAAAAGCACGTTCCTATGATTTAACAAAATTATATTCATGCGCGCAAAGTTTCTGTTTTTCAGCAGAATCAAATCAACTATCATCATAGGTTATCCTATAGGTTCTACTTGGCACAAACACTAATTAAAAGATAAAAACACATCTAAACAGAAGGTAGATGCAAGATTTATTACTAAACAGGAGCAAAAACAAAAAACATAAAGAAAATTGGGTTGCCTCCCAACTAGCGCTATCGTTTAACGCCCCTAGCTCGACATAAAAGCAAAGATAGATCTAACGAGTGCCATCTTTGGCACTAAATTCATAAGTAGCCCGCATGATAGATTCATAAGGTAATTTGACTTTCTTTCTTGGAAAGTGCTACATGCCTTTCTTTAATGGAAGTTGGAATCTAATATTCCCTTCCTTCATATCAATAATCGCACCAATCGTTCTAAGGAAAGGTCTACCAAGAATAATAGAAGGAAAGGTCTACCAAGAATAATAGGGCAAGAAAGATTGCAATCTATATCAAGAATGATAAAATCTACGGGAACCAAATTTCTATTTGCAACAATAAGAACATCATTGATCCTTCCCATAGGCTTTTTAATGGTGGAATCCGCAAGGTGCAAATTTAAAGAGCAATCATCAAGATCATGGAAACCTAGAATATCACATAAAGTTTTTGGAATCGTGGAAACACTAGCACCCAAATCACACAAAGCAAAACACTCATGATCTTTAATTCTAATCTTTATAGTAGGTTCCCACTCATCATTAAGTTTTCTAGGTATAGAAACTTCCAAATTAAGTTTTTCATCATAAGATTGCCTCAAGGCATCAACAATATATGTTTGGTAAAAGCTTTATTTTGACTATAAGCATGAGGAGAATTAACAACAGATTGCAACAAGGAAATACAACATTTTAAAGAACAATTATCATAATCAAATTCCTTGAAATCCGAGATAGTAGGTTCAATGTTATTATAAGTTGAGGACTCTCCAATCCTACTTTTACCAAATTTAGCATCAAGATCTAAAAAATTCCGAATTCTTGGGATGCCTTCTAGGCAAAGTTGATTCATCATCAATCCCATAATCATCAAAATTCATATTGCAAAACATAGATCTAATAGGAGACGCATCAATAACTTTAAGATCTTCATCATTATTTTCATCTAATTTTTCTGGTTTAGCGGCCATCTTGACTAAGGTGGCTTGCTTGTCTGAAATTTTGGCTATAGCATTTTCAAGCCGGGTAATTTGAGCGTTAACACCATAAAATTCTTTATTCATATCATCAAGCTCTTTGTTCATAAACCCCAAAAAACCTTTTTGTTCCTTCAGTTCCTTTCTAAAGAAATTATTATGCTCAAATTGCAAATTCATAAAGCTTCTAATAGTTGATTCAATCCCATCCATCCTTCTAAGAAGGTGGTTAGGACCCTTAGGCGAAGCCATAAGGTCAAACAAGCACACAAGCACACAGAAAAAAGGCAAGCAAAAAAGAGAGGAGGAGATTGGGAAAGAGAGGGCGAATAAAACGGCAAGGGTGAAGTGGGGGAGAGGAAAACGAGAGGCAAATGGCAAATAATGTAAATGCAAGGGAGATGGGTTTGTGATGGGTACTTGGTATGTCTTGACTTGAGCGAAGACCTCCCCGGCAACGGTGCCAGAAATCCTTCTTGCTACGTCTTGATCTTCCGTTGGTTTTCCTCGAAGAGGAGAGGATGATGTAGCAATAGTAGCGTAAGTATTTCCCTCAGTTTTTGAGAACCAAGGTATCAATCCAGTAGGAGGCTCCTCGAAAGTCCCACGCACCTACACAAACAAACAAAGAACTCGCAACCAACGCGATATAGGGGTTGTCAATCCCTTCACGGCCACTTGCGAAAGTGAGATCTAATAGAGATAGTATGATAAGATAAATAAATTTTTGGTATTTTATGATATAGATGCAAGAAGTAAAGATGCAAATAAAAGTAGATTGAAAGCAAATATGATAAGAGATAGACCCGGGGGCCATAGGTTTCACTAGTGGCTTCTCTCAAGATAGCATAAGTATTACGGTGGGTGAACAAATTACTGTCGAGCAATTGATAGAAAAGCGAATAGTTATGAGATTATCTAGGCATGATCATGTATATAGGCATCACGTCCATAACAAGTAGACCGACTCCTGCCTGCATCTACTACTATTACTCCACACATCGACCGACTCCTGCCTGCATCTAGAGTATTAAGTTCATAAGAACAGAGTAACGCATTAAGCAAGATGACATGATGTAGAGGGATAAACTCAAGCAATATGATATAAACCTCATCTTGTTATCCTCTATGGCAACAATACAATACGTGCCTTGCAACCCTTTCTGCCACTGGGTAAGGACACCACAAGATTGAACCCAAAGCTAAGCACTTCTCCCATGGCAAGAAAGATCAATCTAGTAGGCCAAACCAAACTGATAATTCAAAGAGACTTGCAAAGATAACTCAATCATACATAAAAGAATTCAGAGAAGATTCAAATATTATTCATAGATAAACTTGATCATAAACCCACAATTCATCGGATCTCGACAAACACACCGCAAAAAGAGTTTAAATCGAATAGATCTCCACAAGAGAGGGGGAGAACATTGTATTGAGATCCAAAAAGAGAGAAGAAGCCATCTAGCTAATAACTGTGGACCCGTAGGTCTGTGGTAAACTACTCACAACTCATCGGAGGGGCAAGGATGTTGATGTAGAAGACCTCCGTGGTCGATTCCCCCTCCGGCAGAATGCCGACGAAGGCTCCAAGATGGGATCTCGCGGATACAGAAGGTTACGGTGGTGGAAATTGTGTTTCGCCCTGCTCCTGGATGTTTTCGGGGTACATAGGTATATATAGGAGGAAGAAGTACGTCGGTGGCCGCCCGAGGGGCCCACGAGTCAGGGGGCGCGCCCTATAGGGGGGGGTGCCCTCCTATCTCGTGGGAGCCTCGGCAGCTTCTTGGCTTGCACTCCAAGTCCTCTGGATCACATTCGTTCCAAAAATCACGCTCCCAAAGGTTTCATTCCGTTTGGACTCCGTTTGATATTCCTTTTCTTCGAAATACTGAAATAGGCAAAAAAACAGCAATATGGGTTGGGCCTCCGGTTAGTAGGTTAGTCCCAAAAATAATATAAATGTGTAAAATAAACCCCATAAACATCAGGGGTAATATAATAACATGGAACAATCAAAAATTATAGATACGTTGGAGACGTATCAACGTTCCTAAGCCATGGTTCCCCACTCCCATCCCATCCGCCCACCCATTCATACACCGAGGCCACGAAAACCCTCGAAGCCCCACACCCTCCTCCGTCCACCACCTAGCCGGAGCCTCTTCCATGACAACATCGTCCATAGCAACGCCTCGAAGTCCCTCATCCACCGTACCGAATGAGGATACGTCGTCGATCTCGTCATCCCGCCGGTTCAGCCACCCCGTCCTCCACCTCCAAGGATCTGCCCTGATGTTCCCCTTGTCTTTCGCGCCACCTCCATTCCCACACCACCGTCTTCACCTCCACCACCGGAAGAGCAGCATCATCACCGTTTCCTCAGATGAAGCTGAGGGCTAATCGGCGCCACCAAAGAGGTTGTACACTAATCGCTGCATTTTCTTCTTGATTCGATCTCACGGTGCTGCCGGTGCTCGGTCCCGAGCTGCATGGCACGACTCCATCCATGAAGGCGTCGTCGGCCACTTCCTCCACGGCGTCGCTCCCTCGGTGGCGACGTCCACATCAGTAGGAGCTGCTGCTGATTTAGCTCTTGCTCGCGCTACTGCTCTACTCTTGCTCTCGGTCCCCTGCCTGGTCTGGTCTTGCTCTTACTCACGCTGCTGCTCTCGCTCTTGCTTGCGATGCTGCTCCGATTTAGCTACACTTCAGTCGACTGAATCAACTTTTGGGTCAGTCCATTTTTAGGGGGTGGGGGGCTCGCCGGAGTTAAGGAAGAACCAGCCACAGCGGGGAGGGGGGATCACCAGAGAGGCACCCCACTATCTATCTTAGGGTTCAAGGTGGGGGCGGTGGCGTGGGGATCACCGGAGAAAAAGCTCGGCACGGTGGGGCCTAGAGTGATGGTCGGGGCGGCGGTGGACCGGCGGTGGGGAGTGGTTTCGGGGCGGGTGGGGCGATGCACCGCCGACCACGGGCGGCGGGGGGAGAAAGTTTGGCCGGTGGTGGCTAGCGGCTCAGGGGGGTGGAGGTTGAAGATGTACTGCATGCCCTTGATTTCGTATCCAAGAGCTGGAAAATAGACTGACCAGAGATGAAAAAGTCAGTCGACTAACGTATAGCCTCACCCTGATGCTGCTACACGACCAGCTGCCCTGGCTCTCGCACGCGCTGCTGCTCCGGGCGCTGTTGCTGCTGCTATTGCTTTTCTTCTACTAGTGCGTTCAGTTTCAATAGTAAAATTCAGTTTTGATAGCAAAATTCAGTTTTGACAGTTAAGTTCAGTTTCGACAGTTAAATTCAGTTTTGATAATTAAGTTCAGAGATGAGCGGCTGGTGTATTTTACATCTAGCACTTTGTGGTTATGTATTTTACGTCATCTATTGGAGATGCCATTAGAATTCCACTCAAGTTAATGTTGTCTCTCTTGTCCTGCTTCAGCCTCGGCGTCGTACAAGTCACCGCAGTTTCTCCAACGACGAAACGCTCCATCACAGCGGAGCAGTACCCTGGGCTCCATCTCCAGATGCCTAAGATCTTCTTCCCCTCCTCCGACAGCAAAGTCAGCCAGAGCATCCTCACTGACCAACCCAATCACGCTGAGATCGACATGGCTTCGCCAAAGAGGTTGTACACTTGTTGCATCTCTTTTTAACTCTACATGTTATATATATTGTCCACTGAGGACACATAGTAACGTGGAATATGATTAGTTTCTCCTACTATATGACAAGCATTGAGATATCGGGCAACTTAGCTATCCGAGATGGACTCTCTTGAACGCCATCATTATTTATCTCTGCGCGTTTGAGCTGTGCATTTGTCGATGGGCCTGGGAGTTGAGCTAGTAGGGCAGTGGCCTAGGTCCAAAGTAGTAGAAGTAGCACAAAAACATTTTTTTGAGTGTAGCCTTTTCCTTGCTCAAGCCTGCCTACTAGAATCGCCAGTGCTTGAAAGGAAAAGTGAAGGAAAAAACATAGGAATTGGAAAGTTTCCTATGGTACTACTATTCATGCATTTGGTTCAAAGGAATGGAGCAAAGGAAAATTGTAGGATTTGTTCCTTTAGTGTCCCCTTGAAAGAAAAACTGTAGGAATTTTAATATCCACTTGTCTTCCTTTTTAAATTCCTATTCATGAAGCACAAGACTAAGAGATAGTGGCATAATAGCATTATAACCGTACATTTTCTTGTGGTTTGACCTAATCTCACCATGCTTCTTTGCATCATGTAATCTTCCAATTCTTGTGAACCAAACACCCAGATTGGCAGAAATCCTGTGTTTTAAAATTCTCTGTTTTGCACGTGCATTCCTATCCTATTCCTGTGTATTTCCTATCCCTGCATTGTTAGAACCGTCAAATTCAAACAAGCCCTTACACAATTACTTCTATTACAGGTATGTGTCAAAGAAAACCTTGCGTGGTTTGTCCCGCTCCTGCTGAGCTGTGTGCCACTCCAGCTTAGCTGCTCCAACAACGGAAGGGTTCACCACAGTAGGGATCTGCTCTCCAGACTGTCTTTCGCCACCTTAGATCTTCTTCCCTGCCGCTGGCAGCCACGACAACTGCATTACCATCATCAACTGAGGAGATGACCTTGAGGACTACACGGATCCGCAAGAGAGGTTGCACTCTTCCGTGTTTGCTTACGTTATGCATCACTTAATATGCTGACATGCTACTTTATCATCGTGTTCACCTATTAGACTCCGAGTCTGGTCCAAACTAATGCTGAAACTTGAGTTTTTAAATGGTTGTGGGGTACATATTGGGGCAGCAATCAGTACTATTTGTCTACTGTCTTGTTAATCTTGGGTGCCTACTATGAGTTTCATGTTGGGTTCAAACCAACATTAAAGGAGCCATTATCTGTATTTTTTAACTAAAGCTATTATATGCCTGCTATCATTGGTTTTGGGTCTATCCACAGTTTGCTACCATCACTCTGGATTTGTGCATGCACTACATACATAATCTCACTATGTTTTATTCCTATGCATGTCAGTTATTGTACACAATGGAACTGAACATGTAGAGCAAAAGAGACGAGCCTTGCGTGGCAATAAAATTTCATGCAGACGTCGCTCCATGGTGGGTGCAAAGGCAGCCCCCCTCCACCCATTTCGGATTGTAATCAAGAGGAAGTTAAATATTATGAGGGGGATTCAGAAGGAGAAGACCACTCCTATTTACCCCTTGAGGTCTTCGCTCTAACTTGGCATGCTGATGTTGGCAATATCATGCATATGGTGCCTTGCATTGCTTACTTTATACATCAGATATGTCATCTGCTTAGTTTAGACATGCTTTGTGTGAATGCCATCTATTTAGTTTCTTTATCGTATATGTGAATCATGCAATGCCATCTTGTTTAGCAAGGCATCATATAGGTGAATTTTGCAATGCCACCCTGGTTAGCCAGTCATCTTATATGTGAATTATATCATGCAATCATTTTTTATTATGTATTAAATTTGTCAACAATTTTAGTACATTCAATTACTCTTCCTGTGCATCAGTCATACGGCACGGTGATGGAAACATATGGAGTGGAAACAAGGTCTTCAGAGCAGACAATGCTATCCGACGAGAAGTGCATGTCTTGCTCGTTACGGATAGCTCCTCAGAAGAGGATTCAAAGACAGATGACCAGTCCTATCCCCCCTCCCCCCGCCCCGAGGTGCATGCTCTAACTTGGCAGGGTTATGTTGCTCATATCGTGCGTATGGTATCTTGCATTGCTATGTCATTTACTTAGTTTAGACATGCTTTGTGTGAATGCCACATGTTTAGTGTCTAATTACCATATATGTGAATTATGCAATGCCATCTTGTTGCAAGACATTATATATGTGAATTATGCAATGCTATCTTGTTGCAAGGCATTATATATGTGAATTATGCAATGCCATGTTGTTTAGCCAAGCGTCATATATGTGAATATATCATGTTGTCCTTTTTTTGTATTTCTCATTGCATTTGTCGACAATGTTTGTATATTCAACTACTCTTCCTATGCATCAGCCATTTGAATTGGTGATGGAAAAATCTAGAGTGAAAACAAGGTCTTAAGAGCAAACAATGCTACCTGCTGAAGCAGATATCTTGTTGGTTATATATAGCTCTTCAGAGGAGGATTCAGAGGCAGATGACCAGTCCTATTATCCCCATGAGGTGTATGCTCAAACTTGGCAGGGTTATATTACTCATATCATGCATATGTTGTATTGCAATGCTTAGTTTTTACATCATATACACAATATTGAATGCCATCTCCTTAGTTGACACGTCATATATGTGATTGCCCTCTTCTCACTTGCTAAGTATATGAATCATATATTTGAATTATATCATGCCATGATATTTACATATACAGCATGTATCTGAATTATCGCATGCCAACCCATTTTCTAAAGATATAACATAGTTATATCATCTCATCCTGTTTACATAGTCATCATATTTTGAATTATGTCATTCTATCCATGAATTATATCATGACATCATGTTTCCATCGACGGCGTCTTTGTGATTTATGGCATGCCAACCACTTTAATAGACACATCGTATAGTTATATCATCTCATCATGTTTACATAGTCATCATATTTTGTAGTATGTCATTCTATCCTGTTTAGTTAGCAATCATACATGTGAAATTGTGTCATGCTATCATGTTTAATTAGCCATCATATATGTGAAATTATGTCCTGCTATTCTGTTTGGTTAGACAACATAAATGTGAATTATTTCATGCCCTGTTTTCTTCCCTACTATCCATTTCACCTGTCTATCTTACAATGTCTGTACATTCAATTACTTTTCTTGTTTATCAGCCATTTCAATTGGAGGGGGTGATGGCAGTATCTGTGGGAGTAAAAACACGGTCTTCAGAAAAGAGCGTGCTACCAGTCGATGCAGATAGAACCATGGTTGTACTTGCCCAAGAACCATCCCCACCACACATAACCCAGACTCACGCAGATTGTACCCCTACCCAGTTGGACAGAGAACTAACTACACCCCTTCTAACCCCAACCCAAGCAGATAGTAACCCAGTTCCAGTTGACACAACACCGTCTCCACCGCAGAGCACCCAAACACGAGCAATTAGTAAGGCAACTGCAGTGCCCAAAGCACAAGGACCACCACTCCAAACCCCAAGTCAACGCTTAAAGCAGAAGAACAATTGTTCTCGGGTCAGGTTCTGTAACTATGGTTCATACTACTTTGCTCTTGCATCACTGTATTTACTCATACCAACTAATTTCAAATTTGAAGTATGCAATTGAAACTCCAATGGCGCAACATGTATGTTTTAAACCTGTTTCTTTAACGTGTTTGCTGTTGTAACTTGCTCTATGTTGATTTCAGTTTCAATTGAATAAACAATTATGTTCTCATGCCATGCACATTAAAAGTGTTGTTATTGTTGTGTAGTTTCCCACACTTATATTCTGTCTATGCTGCTTTGTCTTAAATAGATATGATTTGAACTGTCTCTATCTTGATTTGGCAAAATAAACTAGAATGATATAGACCATACTACGTAGATATATGTTTGTTTCATGCTGTTATCCTGTCCACCTTACTACTGAACTAGTTTACCAAAATGAGTTTCATGTACAACATGGTAAACCTGTGATGTGTTTGTTTGTTTGTCTTTTAGAACATGGATAAAATACTGGAGAAGAGTACCCTGTTATGCAATGGTAAAGGAAGTAATGCAGATAAGGTTCAAGATAGTGAGACATCCCTGTTGGTCTCCAAGAAAGCTGATAAAAACTATATTGAAGACATTGAGACAACCCCAAAGTCTTGTCTTGATGTAGTGTTCGAGTTACTGGCTACTACTGTTGGCACTAGATCTTTGAACTCGCTGCCTGAATCAGTTCGGCTTCTTGAGTCTCAACTTCAAGTTGAAAGACATCGATCAAATGTTATGCGACAGGAAGCCGAAGGACTGAGGAAGTCCCTGCAGAATTCAGATGCATACTTTCTGGTGCAACAGCAAGTGCTGGAGGATTTAAGCGCCAAACAAGAGGAAGTTAATAAGCTTGCTAAGCATCTTCCCAGCATTATGGGTACCCAGGATATTGTTTCTTGAGCTCTCCTGAAGGGGTTTCAGTTCTAGACTTGTTTTGCTGCGGCGTTTATTTGCACTGGTCGCCAACTTTGACAACCAGTGTATATGATATGCTGCTTTGTTCCCTATATATGCACTGGTGGCGAACTTTGATGCCCAGGGATGTAATATGTGTCATAGCCGTGATAGCCTAGCGTAAGTTGCTTGCTTATTTATTTCCTTGTTGTATTGTTTACTTGTTTTCTTGTAGTCAATGCAGTTCTTTTTCCGCGGTTTGCTAGATTTTTTAAAACTAGGCCACAATAACCATGGGCTACATATTTACTATAGTTACCATGGGCCTCCTACGGGCCGTAGAAACAATGGGCCTTCTGTCAGGACCAGATTTTCGGGTTATCGGATCCCAAATGTCAGGACCGGATTAACGGGTTATCGGATCCCAAATGTCCGGACCGGATTTTCGGGATGTTAATTCCCAGAAAATGGTCCTTGTGCTCACCAGCCCCAGGATTACTGTTAGCTGATGAGACACCAACTTGATACAGAAGCTCCAAGCAAAATACATAATATGTAGTACAAGACCATTCTGGCCTATGAGTACAACACAAGGTTTCTAGTGGTTGATGGCGGAAGCGGTTTGTGGTCTTTCAGCGTCTATGGGACTCCATTTCCCACAGGAACAGCTGACCTGGATAACTCCTATCTTCGCGAGGCTGCTGTCACCATTGCTTAGGTTCCGGGGCTGTCAGTGCAACACTCCTCTCCATGCAAGAAATCTGGCCAAGACAACAGCCAGGGACAAGCCAGTGAGTACTTTTGAATGTACTGCAAACATTATGAGCACATGTATAATATACAAATGATAATCATGCTCTAAAAATATTCTATGATCACAACGTTAGTCACAAAATAAAATCCTTGATGCATGCACGCCGGTTATTTCTATCCAACATGAATATGCAATAATGGAGTGTTAATAAAATGCACCGACCGGGTGTCTGAAGCGACGCCTCGAAAGGATAATGATATAAAGCATGCCTCAGTTGGGCGTCTAAGCGACACCACATAAAGGGCTTATAAAGTAAATAACAAACATGCCACAGTCGGGCGTCTGTGCGACACCACATAAAGGGCTTATAAATAATTTAAATGACAAGAAGGCCACAGTCGAGCGTTTGAGCGACACCACATAAAGGGCTTATAAGAAAAACGATCACATTGAATATCCAGGAGGTAGAACCATCCCAGGGATACCCAATAATTCAAATAATATAAAGGGTTAGTCCATAATAATAATAATCATGATCATCATAAGTCACAAGTCATGATCCATGTTCTGGTTTAGCAGTTTCTCCTCCGAAGACCGACACTAAGACCGACACTTGACCCATCCCAGACTGTAGTCCTTAACCATGGACACGGCTATTTGAATAGATATAATCTCTGCAGAGGGTGTACTCTTTACCCACGAGTAACGGATTCCTTTAGTCCATCGGGACTAATTCCGTCTACGGTCTTTTAATTGAAAACACACCTGACCCGCACACACCAGCTTAACTTACCGGTGTCTGGAATCACCCACGACACCTGTCAAGCAAAACTCTAAGTGGGGAAGCTACAACCTCAATTAGCATGGGATCAAATTTATACCGCGTGCTACTAAGGGGTGCCCCCCTCTCGGTCCCAACCGGAAACACCCATGCCCCCGGACTAGATGGCCTGCCTACCGGCTGCAGTCGGCATCTTCCACCAAGGCCTCTCTGTATGGTGTGTGCTAGAAAGGGGTTGACAACTTACTGAACTGTACCCTACCTGCTGCAGGGACAAGTGGTAGTACGAAACAAGTATGGGGGTTACTGGAACAAGACTCGATCTATGGTTGACTCAGGAGGTTTAAGTATTCCCTTCATGATTAGCATAACAAATATATCTCATCCAACAGACAGAATCACCACATATCACACCCCATCATGCCATACCGGACACACTCATCTCGATGAGGAACTAGGGACAAGCTCGGGTCTACCCAAGACAGAGACTTTCCCGGCTTCCTTCCGGTAGGCACGAAGGGCATACGAGGATGATCACTATCACAAGCATGTCCATTTTCAGCAGCAAAGACTCTTCTTTATGCACTCATGCGTATGATTGAATCATCACATAAAATATCGAATGCTCCATGTCAAAGTGGTGTGGTGACAGTATCAAACAACACACGAAAATTTTATGCCAGGGTTCAGAATGCTTGCCTTCAAGAGTATGCAAGTGGGGTGCATTTTTGAAAGATGCCTTCTTCTTCAAAATCCTATTTTTGAAAATATTCAAATAAACCCATAGTTTCAAAACAGTACAAAACAGTTGTCTGAATTTTTTTCAAATAAATATGAAAATAAACTAGACAAAATTTGAGAGAGGTAGGAAAAAGAATCAACTCATTTGGAATTATATTCAAAAAGTTATAGTCAGTCAAAATTTTAGTCAAAATCTGTTTTTAATAAGTAAATAAAAGAAACCGAAAAAAGAAAAACGGTTCGAGGGGGGGGGGGAAGCGTACTCTGCACTTTACGTTTCCACTTAGCCAGCGTGGACCGGCGCTGGGTCACTGACAGTGGGTCCAGGGGCCCACTGGTCAGGTTTGACCAGTCGCCCCCGCCTCCCTCCTCCTCTGTCCGAGCAGAGGCGGGACTCCGGCGATCGACGCCGGCGAACGGCGGCTCCTCGCGGGCTTCGGAGGGCAGGGATGGATCCGCCAGTCCAGGGCGGTCTTCCCGGTGGTCGCTAGATTGGTGGGGGTGGAGGGAGTCACCGACGGCGAGCTCTGCGGCGGAGGTGGCTTCGGGGGAATTTGGGGGTCCGTGCTACGGTGGCTCCCCATCGAAGCTGAGGGTCTGGGCGGCTCTGCAAGATCGATGGGAAGGGAAAGGTGGCACTGGATGGACGGGAGGAGCTCTACTCGCGACGAACTGGACCGGAGGGCGGCGGTGGCCAAACCTGCCAGTGATGGGGAAGAAGGCTTCCCGCCGTCGCTTGTTGCCGTGGGGCCTTTGGTGGAGTGGCTTGAGGTCGCCTGGGTGTCTGGTCGAGCTCGGGGTCCCTTTTATAGGCGGCCGGGGTCGGTTCTACGATGGCCGTGGATAAGCTCGACGGCGTACCGCCGTTCTGTTGCAGCAAGGCGACGTGGCGGCGACGCGAGCTAGCGGACGGGCTTGCGGATGAGATCGAGTTGTTCCAGGGGCAGCTGGCGCGCGCGTGTGGCTCGGGCAGCGCCGTCCATGGCAGGGGCTACTGTGGCCGGCCGCTAGTGGCCACAGCCGACCTGACGGTGGCGCTGTGGAGCTCCAGGGGCGGCTCTGCGGCGAGGGAGGGGGCGAGTGTGTTGGCTGCGAGCGGTATGGGGCCAGGACGGGCGCGGGGAGGCGGTAGTGAGACGCGGCAGCTCGGTGCGTGCGCGTGCAAAACGTGCGCTCTGGGCGCGCCCAGAGCACGCACGCTGCATGTTCGACAAAATGCCACGGCATGCCAGAGGGCTCCAAGTCACATAAGGTTTAGCAGGTCTAGGTTAGGGTCATCTAGGAGTTTAGTGGACATGCTAGTTTGGTCAGGGGACCAAGTCCACAATGCAAACTAAAGATCATTTCAAATATGTTCATGCCCTCAAGGTGTTTGACAGAATGCCAGGGGCATCTAGGCAACTCTTGGGGTGGCCAAAAACTCCAGACTAGTGTCTCTTTAGATGTAGGTGATGGTGGCAAGGTTAGTTGGTCTAGACTAGAAACTTGATAGTGCAAGTTTTTGAGAAAACCAAATCTGGACAGGAAGAAAAGGGCATAGTTTCATGGACTAAAAATACTCCAATAGGTCCATTCTCTTGGACTTAAGTGTTTTGCAGGGATGACTATAAGCAGGAAAAAGATCATGGGCATTAGAGCAACAAAAATTAGAGTTGCTGTAGAAAATGCCAAACTACACCAGAGAGCAAAAGAGGATGGTTTGCTCAAAATTTTCAAATAACACCAGTGGATTTTTGCACAAAGATGAATAATATACTCCTACTAACATCCCCTAATTTTGGTGGAAGTTTTAAAGAAATATTTAAATAGGTTGTAGTGCAAAAGTGCAACTGGACCAGATTTATTAACTTGGGGTAAAGCTCAAAATCTCCAAATGACTAAGGAATATTTTTGCACAAAAGTTATTTAAGGACATCACATATCATCCCCAAATTTTGGTGGGATTTTTAAAAGAACTTATAAAAGGGTTGCAGTGCAAATGGGACCCTAAAACTTATGAAAAGCCATTTTTAAAGAAATAAAGCTCAAGGAAAAATAATTATATAAAATAATCCCACTGATAACAAGAATGTTTTATTGAGAGAGTATATAAGTCCGACAATACTTTTGAAAAGTTTTTACTTGGGGTGAAAACACCACAATATCAAAGAAAAGAGAGGTTCTGAAATCAAAAGATAAACCAGGCAATAAAATTTTAATTTCCTGGCAAAATTTTAATAAACAAATCATGGTTAAAATATTTGGGGTGTTACAACACTACCCCCCTTAAGAAAAATCTCGTCCTCGACATTTGCTAAGGGTTGTTTTGAAAATATTACTCCTATTAGCTGAAACCAAACAGTTTACTCATAGCACAAATTTTGTGTCGTCAGGGTTGGTTTTTAGTAGCTATGCCCGAGATTAAAATGCAATCGTACACCAACATACTTATGCATGGCTACTATTTAGAATAGGGGCGCACAAGCAAACAACATTTAATTATGGCGATATAGGATCACAAAGTTACAGGGCGTGGACATAGTAAGACTCGGTACTACTCGAGTGACTTAGTCTACATTGTTTATATCTAAGCGGACGTGCCTTGTGGACATCGAGGCTTCTCCACGGGTTTCACCGTCGGGGTTAGCTGGAGGGGGTTGAGGGACTGCCGGGTCGGGGTAGCGATGATGACCATCGCGGGGATTGTTGGCCACAATCCCGTTGGAGCGTGTTCCAAAAAGGCGACGAAGCACTTCTAGGGACACCAACGCATTTTGGTCAATGGCTGGGGCTGTCCTCAAGGACTCAATTGGTTGTCCGAATAGCACGACTGGGTTGTCGGTGTCGGGCTCATCTTCTCTTCTTGCCGGGGCTCGGCTAACCAGTTCTCCACGAGCTGCGATCAGATCAAGGGTGATTTGATCGAACAGTTCCTCTAGTGCACATACATAGCGCACTAGATGCAACAAAGAATGATCTGTCTCATGATCTCCGTTGGCAACTTGGGGTGGCCTAACATACCCATCACGGCTGGGGTAGTAGTAGAACGAGCGGCAGTTAACTCTGGGCGACAAGTGCTGGAGTTGAACTACAGCCTCTCGAGCAGCTAGTTGGATGGCTTGTGGCTCAAAGGAAGTTGTCCTTCCGGTAAACCTGTAGGTGCGTTCTGGTGATAGACCCCTACCATAGATGTGCACAGTGGCCCGGAATTAACGGCTCTCACCGCTCATGGGCCCTTGGTACACAACATATTCTGGGGGCTCTTCTAATGCAAAGGCACAGCGGGTGAGGTTTGCTAGCACGGTCACAAAACCTCCAAGGTTGTTTGTCGTGGTGTCATTGTGCACGACGGGGCCAGGCATTATGGCTCGGTTTGGGGAAGAGGATGAGCTATGCTGAGTTGAGGCTAGCGTGCCCTTTTTATAGAAAAGGGAACGGAGTCTTCCTTCGCACGCTTGTGAATGAGACAATTTAGGTGTCGGCCACTGGCGCGTGATCGACAGGCTAGGCTGATAGGTTGGGCACCGACTGCTAAAAGGTGTCGGGTCACTGCGTGGCTATCTTGCACGAGAAGCTTGGCCGGGGTTAGGTTATGGTCTGGTGGGTTGGTTAACCTAGGGTTTTCGGCCTGGCTAAGATAGAATTAGCCAATGGTCAGGCGGATCTGATACCAAGTTTGTCAGGAACGGATTTTCGGGATGTTAATTCCCAGAAAATGGTCCTTGTGCTCACCAGCCCCAGGATTACTGTTAGCTGATGAGGCACCAACTTGATACAGAAGCTCCAAGCAAAATACATAATATGTAGTACAAGACCATTCTGGCCTATGAGTACAACACAAGGTTTCTAGTGGTTGATGGCGGAAGCGGTTTGTGGTATTTCAGCGTCTATGGGACTCCATTTCCCACAGGAACAGCTGACCTGGATAACTCCTATCTTCGCGAGGTTGCTGTCACCATTGCTTAGGTTCCAGTGCTGTCAGCGCAACGCTCCTCTCCATGCAAGAAATCTGGCCAAGACAATAGCCAGGGACAAGCCAGTGAGTACTTTTGAATGTACTCGCAAACATTATGAACACAGGTATAATATACAAATGATAATCATGCTCTAAAAATATTCTATGATCACAACATTAGTCACAAAATAAAATCCTTGATGCATGCACGCCGGTTATTTATATCCAACATGAATATGTAATAATGGAGTGGACATAAAATGCACCGATCGGGTGTCTGAAGCGACGCCTCGAAAGGATAATGATATAAAGCATGCCTCAGTCGGGCGTCTAAGCGACACCACATAAAGGGCTTATAAAGTAAATAACAAACATGCCACAGTCGGGCGTCTGTGCGACACCACATAACGGGCTTATAAATAATTTAATTGACAAGCAGGCCACAGTCGGGCGTCTGAGCGACACCACATAAAGGGCCTATAAGAAAAACAATCACATTGAATATCCAGGAGGTAGAACCGTCCCAGGGATACCCAATAATTCAAATAATATAAAGAGTTAGTCCATAATAATAATAATCATGATCATCATAAGTCACAAGTCATGATCCATGTTCTGGTTTAGCAGTTTCTCCTCCGAAGACCGACACTAAGACCGACACTTGACCCATCCCAGACTGTAGTCCTTAACCATGGACATGGCTATTCGAATATATATAATCTCTGCAGAGGGTGTACTCTTTACCCATGACTAACGGATTCCTTTAGTCCATCGGGACTAATTCCGTCTACGGTCTTTTAATTGAAAACACACCTGACCCGCACACACCAGCTTAACTTACCGGTGTCTGGAATCACCCACGACACATGTCAAGCAAAACTCTAAGTGGGGAGGCTACAACCTCGATTAGCATGGGATCAAATTTCTACTGCGCGCTACTAAGGGGTGCACCCTTCTCGGTCCCACCCGGAAACACCCATGCCCCCGGACCAGGTGGCCTGCCTACCGGCTGCAGTCGGTATCTTCCACCATGGCCTCTCTATACGGTGTGTGCTAGAAAGGGGTTGACAACTACTGAACCGTACCCTACCTGCTGCAGGGACAAGTGGTAGTACGAAACAAGTATGGGGGTTACTGGAACAAGACTCGATTTGTGGTCGACTCAGGTGGTTTAAGTATTCCCTGCATGATTAGCATAACAAATATATCTTATCCAACAGACAGAATCACCACTCATCACACCCCATCATGCCATACCGGACACACTCGTCTCGACGAGGAACTAGGGACAAGCTCGGGTCTACCCAAGACAGAGACTTTCCCGGCTTCCTTCCGGTAGGCACGAAGGGCATACGAGGATGATCACTATCACAAGCATGTCCATTTTCAGCACCAAAGACTCTTCTTTATGCACTCATGCGTATGATTGAATCATCACATAAAATATCGAATGCTCCATGTCAAAGTGGTGTGGTAACCGTATCAAACAACACACAAAAATTTTATGCCAGGGTTCAGAATGCTTGCCTTCAAGAGTATGCAAGTGGGGGTGCATTTTTGAAAGATGCCTTCTTCTTCAAAATCCTATTTTTGAAAATATTCAAATTAAACCATAGTTTCAAAACAGTACAAAAAAGTTGTCTGAATTTTTTTCAAATAAATATGAAAATAAACTAGACAAAATTTGAGAGAGGTAGGAAAAAGAATCAACTCATTTGGAGTTATATTCAAAAAGTTATAGTCAGTCAAAGTTTTAGTCCAATCTATTTTTAATAAGTAAATAAAAGAAACCGAAAAAAGAAAAATGGTTCGGGAGGGGGGAGCGTACTCTGCGCTTTACGTTTCCACTTAGCCAACGTGGACCGGCGCTGGGTCACTGACAATGGGTCCAGGGGCCCACTGGTCAGGTTTGACCAGTTGCCCCTGCCTCCCTCCTCCTCTGTCCGAGCAGAGGCGGGACTCCGGCGATCGACACCGGCGAACGGCGGCTCCTCGCGGGCTCCGGAGAGCAGGGATGGATCCGCCAGTCCAGGGCGGTCCTCCCGGTGGTCGCTAGGTTGGTGGGGGTGGAGGGAGTCGCCGGTGGCAAGCTTCGCGGCGGAGGTGGCTTCGGGGGAATTTGGGGGTCCGTGCTACGGTGGCTCCCCATCGAAGCTGAGGGTCTGGGCGGCTCCGCAAGATCGAGGGGAAGGGAAAGGTGGCACTGGATGGACGGGAGGAGCTCTACTCGCGACGAACTGGACCGGAGGGCGGCGGCGGCCGAACCTGCCGGAGATGGGGAAGAAGGCTTCCCGCCATCGCTTGCTGGCCGTGGGGGCTTTGGTGTAGTGGCTTGAGGTCACCTGGGTGCCTGGTCGAGCTCGGGGTCCCTTTTATAGGCGGCCGGGGTCGGTTCCACGGTGGCCGTGGATAAGCTCGACGGCGAACCGCCGTTTTGTTGCAGCAGGGCGACGTGGCAGTGATGCGAGCTAGCGGACGGGCTTGCGGATGAAATCGAGTTGTTCCAGGGGCAGCTGGTGTGCGCGTGTGGCTCGGGCGGCGCCGTCCATGGCAGGGGCTGCTGTGGCCGGCCGCTAGTGGCCACGGCCGACCTGACGGTGCTGCTGTGGAGCTCCAGGGGCGGCTCTGCGTCGAGGGAGGGGCGGGTGTGTTGGTTGCGAGCGGGAAGGGGCCAGGACGGGCGCGGGGAGGCGGCAGTGAGACGCGGCGGCTCGATGCGCGCGGGTGCAAAACGTGCGCTCTGGGTGCGCCCAGAGCACGCACGTTGCGTGTTCGGCAAAATGCCACGGCATGCCAGAGGGCTCCAAGTCACATAAGGTTTAGCAGGTCTAGGTTAGGGTCATCTAGGAGTTTAGTGGACATGCTGGTTTGGTCATGTCAAATATGTTCATGCCCTCAAGGTGTTTGACAGAATGCCAGGGGCATCTAGGCAACTCTTGGGGTGGCCAAAACTCCAGACTAGTGTCTCTTTAGATGTAGGTGATGGTGGCAAGGTTAGTTGGTCAAGACTAGAAACTTGATAGTGCAAGTTTTTGAGAAAACCAAATCTGGACAGGAAGAAAAGGGCATAGTTTCATGGACCAAAAATACTCCAATAGGTACATTCTATTGGACTTAAGTGTTTTGCAGGGAGGAATATAAGCAGGTAAAAGATCATGGGCATTAGAGCAACAAAAATTAGAGTTGCTGTAGAAAATGCCAAACTACACCAGAGAGCAAAAGAGGATGGTTTGCTCAAATTTTTCAAATAACACCAGTGGATTTTTGCACAAAGATGAATAATATACTCCTACTAACATCCCCTAATTTTGGTGGAAGTTTTAAAGAAATAGTGAAATAGGTTGTAGTGCAAAAGTGCAACTGGACCAGATTTAAAAACTTGGGGTAAAGCTCAAAATCTCCAAATGACTAAGGAATATTTTTGCACCAAAGTGATTTAGGGACATCACGTGTCATCCCCAAATTTTGGTGGGATTTTTAAATGAATTTATAAAAGGGTTGCAGTGCAAATGGGACCCTAAAACTTATGAAAAGCCATTTTTAAAGAAATAAAGCTCAGGGAAAAATAATTATATAAAATAATCCCACTGATAACAGGAATGTTTTATTGAGAGAGTATATAAGTCCAACAATATTTTTGAAAAGTTTTTACTTGGGGTGAAAACACCACAATATCAAAGAAAAGAGAGGTTCTGAAATCAAAAGATAAACCCAGACAATAAAATTTTAATTTCCTGGCAAAATTTTAATAAACAAATCATGGTTAAAATTTTTGGGGTGTTACACCAAAGCGGACCCGATAGCTTAACGGCGACCCATTACGGTGGATGCCACGTGTCGGTCACCCTTGACGAAAGCACTTTCATGATGCGCCATTTATCGTCATGGAAGTGGACACTTCTGGGTGATGATAATCACTTGTAGAAAAAGGACCTATAGTCTCGGTTCGTAAGGGCCATTAGTCCCGGTTTTTGAACCGGGACTAAAGTGTCGGTACTAATGCCCTATACCTTTAGTCCCGGTTCTTGCATAAACCGGGACAGATGGGCCGCCACGTGGCCGGTGTGGCGAGCCCAGGCAGGAGGGCCTTTGGTCCAAAAGGCATCCACGCGTCAGCATTTCAGGGACTGGGGTTTTTGTTTTTGTTTGAAGGGGGGTTGGGGGGTTAATTTAGGTTTTTCATATATTGTGATAGCTAGCTAATTAATAGAGAGAAGTGTCCTCTCTTATGTCCGTGCTTGGTCGACGCTACGTATTGTACATAGAGAGGCCCTCGACACGCTAGCTAGTAAGAAAATGAAGGAAACCATTGATTACAGAAGTTCGTCACGCATACCGAGAGAAGTGATCGATCGACCTCTCCTTCTCCGAGAGATTGGTCGTACAACAAGTTTTCGTATTATCTATCCGACGCTACTGGCTACATACATATATACAATGTAAGATCTCTTACAATCCCCTAGCATTTGAAATCAACTTCCACATGGTATTCTCCGCTTTATTAATGACGTGGTCAAGAAAGAATCCCGCCAATCCCTCTTGAATTGCTTTCATGCGATCTTGTGGTAGGAGTTCATTCCGCATCTGCCACGTCTAATTTGAAGAAGGGGGTTAATACATATATATGAATGAAACTCAACAGAAATGATGGTGTAATAAAATGAAATTGTGAATATTATTGCTTACGCACTTCATATTGTCTTTTAGAGTAGCCCCGCTTATTTTTCAAAGTCGCATTGTAGATGAACTCGCACACTTAGTATCCACAGAAATCATTCCCTTGTTCCTGCCACAAGCACTTTACGAGAAATAGAGGTCAATCAAACTGATAAGGAATCATTATAAATGGCATTGATGAAAGTATAGCTATAGAATCAACGGGAGATGCGCGCAACTAGCTAGCTAGTAGTACTTACTTTCGGGTATGTATATCGCAGCTCCTTCGGCAGTCCCAGAGCTTCTGCGGTGAACTGTTTCCAAACCCTGCAAGACAAAGAAAATAATTATTATTACTTGAGACAACAGGAAATGAACAAAAAGTTGCCGATATGGTGCGATAATGATCGATTGAACTTACTGGTTGAGCATTTTAGTCATGTCCGCATAGGTTTCAGGATCTTTTCGTCTCGAGTCTAAGATGGTTACTAGTCCCCGCTCAAGCTTAATCTCCAGAAGAACATAGTGGTAGCTGCGCACGCATGCATAACTCATCAATTACATTACTATAACCTCGCTCGAGTAATAAGGGAAACCGAATATGCACACGACAGTAACACTCACTCGAAGTTGTAAGGAAAGAGTATTAAATCTTTGTTTTGATTTTTTATCAACGATTGTAGCAAGTTGTCCTCGGCCTCTTCGGCCTTCTTTTTAACCTGAAATTCATCTATGATATTTGTGTTAATGAACCCAATATCATACATTTCTTGTTTTTTGCACTCGACGATCTTCAATCTGCATAATATAGTGAGGATAATTAATTATAAATACATGCAATGAAAGAGCCGAGCTATATATAGAGACTTAATGACAGAAATAGTACTTACAGACAGTAGCAAAAGACTGTTAATTTATCGAGGGCCTTTTGATTGAAGAACTCGAAGAACTCCTCAAATGGAACAGGCAACAAATCATTTCCAACAAGGTCGTGCTCCTCTTTAATTCTCAGATACAAAGTATTTGTCCCCCCAGACTCTCTGCAGGTTTTCATGTACCAATTATGGAATCTTCGCATCATCGTTATTAGAGATTTTTCTTCTTTGATGAGAGGCTTCCCGTACTCATATCTGTGTTCTTCCACCTCCATGAAATCAGGAAGTTGATCGTCAGGCAGGTAATCTCTAAGATTGCTATAACCAGGCACCGTCCCCGGAGCATTAGCGAGGATGTAGCTAGACACATTGAGCGGGGGGCACGATTGATTTGCTTGTTCGCCGAGCTGGGCAATTTTTTTCGCAGCTACTCGTTCTTTTGACCTTTGATGTCTGACAGTACTTCCCGACCGCTCCACTTCGAGATATGCCTTTTCAGTAATGCGCTCATAGTTGTTTTTGGCGGAGACTTTGGTGGTTTCCTCAGGGCATCGATAGTGCGCTTTGCTTTCACCGGATCTACCTTCTCCTCCGGAGGTGGATGTCTCTTTGCTTTCAACCCTTTAAAGAAGTCCTCCACTTCAGTCCACACGATCTTCGTGTTTTCCTCCTCGGTCCTCTCGTACGGTAACTTCTCTAGAGGCTTGAGAGAAGGACCGTATCTGTATTGCCTCCTGCCTCTGGCTGTACTGCTAGACGCCGGAGCAGACGGAGCGGCTGCGGTGTCAGTCTTCTGTCGTGCTTGCTTACGAGGCGGAGGAGAAGGACTACGACACGCCGGAGCAGCCGGGGCGGCGGCGGGTCTCTTCCGCCCTTACTGGCGAGGCGGAGAAGGAGGAGGCTGCTGGCTGCTCGGGCGCACCGGCGCAGGCGGAGAAGGAGGCGGAGTGCCGCCACGCGCCGGAGAAGGAGGCTGAGTGCCCTGATCACTCGCCGAAGGAGGCGGAGGAGGAGGCGTAGTGCCCTGACTCGCCGGAGGAGGAAGAGGAGGCGAAGGCGTCCAGTTCGGAAGGTTGATGAGCTCCTTCCTCCATAGGCATGGAGTCTTCAGAGAAGAACCCAGTTGAATCTCCCCTTCACCCGTAGGGTGGTCAAGCTCAAGGTCCTCAAATCCGTCCGTTATTTGATCCACCATTACCCTAGCATATCCTTCTGGAATCGTCTGGCCGTGGTAGGTTGAGCCAGGTTCATTAGGTATAACAGAGCCAACAGCCGCCTTAACTTTCAATGTCATCCATCCCGTCATAAGGTGGCAATGTTGAGACTGTGTGATAGCATCCACGGGGTAGCCCGTGAAGACAGGCTCCAGCTGCTGATTCTGCTCGGTGGAAGCCATGCTGCTTCTCCGCTGAGATGGCGGGGTAGCTTCAGGGGAAGCTTCGGCAGGTCGTTTCCTGCAATCTGCTTCTTGTTCCCTAGCCCTTGTACCCTTTCGTGCACCGCCTGCAGTTGGCTATGCTCCACTTTCTTCCTCCTCTCCTGGGTTTTGTAACCCCCTGCGTCCGGAAACCCAGCCTTCCACGGAAGGGAGCCTGGCGTGCCTCGTGTCCATCCAGGGTGCTCAGGATTCCCGAGGGCCATTGTGAGCTCGTCGTTCTCTCTGTTTGGAACAAACGTCCCTTCCTGCACTTTCCCGATATACTCCCGAAGCTTCCTGGCGGGTATTTGCAGTTGCTCTTCCGTCCAAACGCACTTCCCTGATACAGGTTCCAAGGTTCCGCCAACCCTGAAGAACCAAGTCCGGCAACGGTCTGGCCAGTTCAATGTCTCTAGTTCGACCCCTTTAGCAATCAGGTCATTCTCATCCTTGTCCCACAAAGGTCGGGATTTGAGGTAACCACCTGACCCCGTGCGATGGTGATACTTCTTCTTCGCAGCATTAATCTTGTTTGTCGCGGACATCTTCTTACTCTTTTCTGATGTCTTGTGGGCCACAAATGTGGGCCATTGATCTCTGATCTTCTCATACTTTCCGGTGAATTCTGGTGTCTCTTCTTTGTCGACAAATGTTTTCAGCTCATTCTTCCACCTCCTAAATAGTTCTGCCATCTTCTTAAGAGCATGCGACTTGATCAATTCCTCTTTAACTGGGTTCTCTAGATCCTCCTCTGGCGGTAGGGTGAAATTTGACTTAAGCGTTATCCAAAGATCTTCTTTCTGCATATCGGAGACATAAGACGTCGGCACCTCAGGGTCTTCCTTCTTTGGCTTTAACCATTATTGGATACTGATCGGGATCTTGTCCCTAACAAGAACCCTGCACTGAAGACGAAATGCATCCCTTGTCCGGATGGGTTCAATCGGCTTGCCATAGCGTGCGATTGCTGTGATCTCAAACCTTTCATCCGAGCGCAACTTTTTCTTCAGGCCTCGTTTCTTTACCGAAGTTGAGCTCGATCCGGAGGGCTAGAGAAAAAAGAAGAAAGACGAGAGTTAATTAATATGTGTACATATGAAAACAATGAATGCGTCAATTAACTAGTCAGGGCGGGCTTAACTAATATATATATACCTGGCCGGACTCGGTTCGGTCACCGGAGCAGTTAGCACGGTCTCCTTCTTGTACCTCCATTGGGTCACCGGAGCCATCATGAACATAGCCCTCTTCTTGTACCAGCATTAATGGGCCGGAGCCATCATGAACATAGCCCTCTTCTTCACCCAGTCCTTCCTGACCATCGGTGTCATTGAGAAATGACGCAACGACATCACTTCAAGTTGATACGAACTCAGGAAAATGCAAATAAGGTATCAGAATGTTCAGAAAACATCACCTACATTTGCATATAATTTTTATTCATGAAAAAAATATTGTTTATACCTATTTATTTTTAATAATGTTAATAACGTTAATTACCTCGGGTAGTTTAAACGATGCTTTTGTCCTGAATGCAAATGATATGCCCATAAAGGTAATGTTTATATGAACATTTTGATATCTTATTTGCATTTTTCTGAGTTCATATGAATTAGTTATGAATTTCAAACTTTTGGTCAAACGGTCAAAGGGCATTCAAGGGACCTCGATGGAAAAAGTAAGGGCAAAACTGAGCAAGCTCGAAAAGTAAGGGCAAAACCCGTGGGTAGGAACCAACTAGGGGTAAAAATGCAATTTTCCCTAACTAATATATATATACCTGGCCAGACTCGGTTCGGTCACCGGAGCAGTCAGCACGGTCTCCTTCTTGTACCTCCATTGGGTCACCGGAGCCATCATGAACATAGCCCTCTTCTTGTACCGGCATTAATGGGCTGGAGCCATCATGAACATAGCCCTCTTCTTCACCCAGTCCTTCCTGACCATCGGTGTCATTGAGAAATGACGCAACGACATCACTTCCTTGTGCGATTATGTCCCCCAACATCTCTTTTGTTGCTTCATCTCGGGAGTGCTCCATAGTTTTTGCAAATATTTACAACATGTCAATTATTATTCAAACATGGTACAGATGGATATATATTAGTGGCAAACGTAGAACTAGCTAGCTAATCACAATAAGGAATCATGTTAGTGGCCTCGACGCTGCTTCTCTAGGGTTTGGGGTGGCCTAGACAATGCTTCAAGGGTTTGGGGTGGCCTCGACACAATGCTTCAAGGGTTTGGGGTGGCCTCGACGACAACGCTCTTTTAACTTGGTAAATTTGGGTGGCCTCGAGAGAGTTTGTCGGGTAGGGGCGCAGCGGGAGGGCGTAGGAGACCAACATCGTTTTTTCTCTAGGGTTTGGTTGTCCTTGAGAGTTTTGGTCGAGCGAGAGGGCCGAGGGGGGTGCTGTCGTGGTATAAGTTATCAGGGTTGAGAGGGGGTATATATATCGACCGCCCCTCATGTCGAAGTTATCCGGGAGGAGGTTATATTGACAACGACGCGACATACATATACATGGGAAAATAATGTTATCGAGGAGGGGGTATATCGGTACCCCCCCTCGTGTTTAAGTTCTCGGGATGGGGTATATCGACAACGACATACCCGATAAAAAATAAGAAGACAAAAAAAGAAATAAAAAGAGGAGAAGAAGAAAGGAATAGAAGAGAAGCAATCGAAGAAAAAAAAGAAGAAAAAAAGGAGAAGAAGAAAGGAATAGAGGAGAAAGAAGAAAAAAATAGAAAAAATTCTATTTTTTTCTTCTTTCTCCTCTGTTCCTTTCTTCTTCTCCTCTTCTTTTTCTTCTTTTTTCCTCGTCTTATTTATTTCTCCTCTTCTTATCCTTTCTTCCTCTTCTTATTTTCCTTTTTCCTCTCCTTCTTTTTCTTCTTCTTCCTTATCTTCCTAGCTAGATCTATAATACTAATCTAAAAATGTAACTTTTGCATATATAAAACTTTTTCTTCTTCTTCCTTGTTCCTTCTCTTCCTTCTTTTCCTAAATATATAAAACTTTTCTAAAAAGGAAACTAACCTAAAATGTACTAAATCAGAGAACATATATAGATAAAACTAACCTAAAATGTACCTAAATGTACTAAAAATCTAACTTTTGTATGCAGAGAGAACATACATACATATATACATTTTTATAAAAAGGCAAAAAACAAATCATCATATATATGAACAAAAAATCTAAAAAAGGACATATAATCAGATATACACATATACATATAATCTTGAAAAAAACATCATATATATGTGAAAAAACAGAGGAGAGGACAGGGGGGCGGCACCGGCCGGCCTGACCAAGGAGAGGTGCGACGTGGTCGGGGCAGGGGCAGAGGCACGGCGCCGGCATCGGTGTACAGGGTGGCAACGGCGGCGTGGTTGGGGCAGGGGCGACGGCGGCGTGGTCGGGGCAGGGGCGATGGCGTCGACGGGGCAGAGGGCGGCGACG
>NC_041385.1:48375573-48379118 GCF_002162155.2 Triticum dicoccoides
GCCACGAACCGGTACCAATGCCCACCCTTTAGTCTCAGTTGGTGCCACCAACCGGGACCAAAGGCCCCTGTGCTGCCCGCGTCGGGGCCAAAGTTAAGTCCCACCTCGCTAGTTGAGAGGGGCGCGCAGTGGTTTATAAGCCCCACTGCCGCACCCCTCTCGAGCTCCTGTCCACCGCAGGCTTGTGGGCCTACTTGCTACTGCTTTGCCTGATGGGCCTTTTGGGCCTACTGCGGGCTTGAATCCTGGCCCATGGATGGGTTTCTAGTCGTATTCAGGCCGTGGTGGCCCAGTTGGTGGCAAATTTTTGATTTTTTCCCAGTTTTTCTGTTTTCTTTTTTGCTTTATTTATTTTGTTTTGTTTCTACTTACAACAAAATACATATTTATCTTATTTTATTTTGTTTACAATTACTTATTAATTTTATTTTATGATAATTCCTTTTGCTATTAAAGTTTCTAACAAAAAAAAGTTCTTTATGAAAATTCTTTTTGCTTTTAATGATTTTGAACAGAAAATACTTTGATAATTTTAGTTGCATCAATTTTATATAATTTTAGTTTCAATAATACTAGAAGTTGCTTATAATTTTTTGAACAGAACATACTTTGATAATTTTAGTTTCATAAATTTTAATTATGTTATTAATGTTTTTTTGTTTCTACTTATCTATTTTATGAAAGTTTATATCATTTTGTTTCAAATTACTTATTTATTTTATTTTGAGCTATAAGACCATGAAATTGAAAAGCATTTGAAATGAACTCTGAAAATGATCCAAGTTGGCATGGTATCATCATTTCACCCACATAGCATGTGCAAGAAAGTAGAGAGGCTTATGGCAAAAACTGGATGCACTTCGTGTACAAAACAGACAATCTCCTTCGAAGTATCTGGGTTTCATACGGAAACTCGTCTGTTACAAAGGAATTTCATTTCTTTTGAACTTATTTGAACCCGCTTGTTTTTCTGTGTTCAAAATGCACCATTCAAAGCCACATCATCAATTTACAACCCTTTCTAACTTCATTTGTTATTTTTCATGCATCTAATGATTATTTTGAGCTATAAGACCATGAAATTGAAAAGCATTTGAAATGAACTCTGATAAAGTTCCAAGTTGGCATGGTATCATCATTTCACCCACATAGCATGTGCAAGAAAGTAGAGAGGCTTGTGGGAAAAACTGGATGCACTTCGTGTACAAAACAGACAATCTCCTTCGAAGTATGAGGGTTTCATACGGAAACTCGTCTGTTACAAAGGGATTTCATTTCTTTTGAACTTATTTGAACCCCCTTGTTTTTCTGTGTTCAAAATGCACCATTCAAAGCCACAACATCAATTTACAACCCTTTCTGACTTCATTTATTATTTTTCATGCATTTACTAATTGTTTTGAGCTATAAGACCATGAAATTGAAAAGCATTTGAAATGAACTCTGATAAGGTTCCAAGTTGGGATCGTATCATCATTTCACCCACATAGCATGTGCAAGAAAGTAGAGAGGCTTACGGCAAAAACTGGATGCACATCGTGTACAAAACATACAATCTCCTTCGAAGTATCAGGGTTTCATACGGAAACTTGTCTGTTACAAAGGAATTTCATTTCTTTTGAACTTATTTGAACCTCCTTGTTTTTCTGTGTTCAAAATGCACCATTTAAAGCCACATCATCAATTTACAACCCTTTCTGACTTCATTTGTTATTTCTCATGCATTTACTGATTATTTTGAGCTATAAGACCATGAAATTGAAAAGCATTTGAAATGAACTCTGATAAGGTTCCAAGTTGGCATGGTATCATCATTTCACCCACATAGCATGTGGAACAAAGTAGAGAGGCTTACAGCAAAAACTGGATGCACTTCATGTACAAAATAGACAATCTCCTTCGAAGTATCAGGGTTTAATACGAAAACTCGTCTGTTACAAAGGGATTTCATTTCTTTTGAACTTATTTGAACCCCCTTGTTTTTCTGTGTTCAAAATGCAATTCAAAGCCACATCATCAATTTATAACCCTTTCTAACTTCATTTGTTATTTTTCCTGCATTTACTGATTATTTTGAGCTATAAGACCATGAAATTGAAAAGCATTTGAAATGAACTCTAAAAAGGTTCCAAGTTGGCATGGTATCATCATTTCACCCACATAGCATGTGCAAGAAAGTAGAGAGGCTTACGGCAAAAACTGGATGAACATCGTGTACAAAACAGACAATCTCCTTCGAAGTATTAGGGTTTCATACGGAAACTCGTCTGTTACAAAGGGATTTCATTTCTTTTGAACTTATTTGAATCCCCTTGTTTTTATGTGTTCAAAATGCACCATTCAAAGCCACATCATTGATTTACATCCCTTTCTGACTTCATTTGTTATTTTTCATGCATTTACTGATTATTTTGAGCTATAAGAGCATGAATTTGAAAAGCATTTGAAATGAACTCTGATAAGGTTCCAAGTTGGCATGGTATCATCACTTCACCCACATAGCATGTGCAAGAAAGTAGAGAGGCTTATGACAAAAACTGGATGCACTTCGTGTACAAAACAGACAATCTCCTTCGAAGTATCAGGGTTTCATACGGAAACTCATCTATAACAAAGGGATTTCATTTCTTTTGAACTTATTTGAACCCCCTTGTTTTTCTGTGTTCAAAATGCACCATTTAAAGCCACATCATCAATTTACAACCCTTTCTGACTTCATTTGTTATTTTTCATGCATTTACAGATTATTTTGAGCTATAAGACCATGAAATTGAAAAGCATTTGAAATGAACTCTGATAAGGTTCCAAGTTGGCATGGTATCATCATTTCACCCACATAGCATGTGCAAGAAAGTAGAGAGGCTTACGGCAAAAACTGGATGCACTTCGTGTACAACACAGACAATCTCCTTCGAAGTATCAGGGTTTCATACGGAAACTCGTCTGTTACAAAGGGATTTCATTTATTTTGAACTTATTTGAACCCCCTTGTTTTGCTGCGTTCAAAATTCACCATTCAAAGCCACATCATCAATTTACAACCCTTTCTAACTTCATTTGTTATTTTTCATGAATTTACTGATTATTTTGAGCTATAAGACCATGAAATAGAAAAGCATTTGAAATGAACTCTAAAAAGTTTCCAAGTTGGCATGGTATCATCATTTCACCCGCATATCATGTGCAAGAAATAGAGAGTCTTACGGCAAAAACTGGATGCACATCATGTAGAAAACAGACAATCTCCTTCGAAGTATCAGGGTTTCATACGGAAACTCGTCTGTTACAAAGGGATTTCATTTCTTTTGAACTTATTTGAACCCCCTTGTTTTTCTGTGTTCAAAATGCAGCATTCAAAGCCACATCATCGATTTACAACCCTTTATGACTTCATTTGTTATTTTTCATGCATTTACTGATTATTTTGAGCGATAAGACCATGAAATTGAAAAGCATTTGAAATGAACTCTGATAAGGTTCCAAGTTGGCATGGTATCATCATTTCACCCACATAGCATGTGCAAGAAAGTAGAGAGGCTTACGGC
>NC_041385.1:48379336-48393930 GCF_002162155.2 Triticum dicoccoides
CACTTCGTGTACAAAACGGACAATCTCCTTCGAAGTATCAGGGTTTCATACGGAAACTCGTCTGTAACAAAGGGATTTCATTTCTTTTGAACGTATTTGAACCCCCTTGTTTTTCTGTGTTGAAAATGCACCATTCAAAGCCACATCATCAATTTACAACCCTTTCTGACTTCATTTGTTATTTTTCATGCATTTACTGATTATTTTGAGCTATAAGACCATGAAATTGTAAAGCATTTGAAATGAACTCTGATAAGGTTCCAAGTTTTCATGGTATCATCATTTCACCCACATAGCATGTGCAAGAAAGTAGAGAGGCTTACGGCAAAAACTCGATGCACTTCGTGTACAAAACAGACAATCTCCTTCGAAGTATCAGGGTTTCATACGGAAACTCGTCTGTTACAAAGGGATTTCATTTATTTTGAACTTATTTGAACCCCCTTGTTTTTCTATGTTCAAAATGCACCATTCAAAGCCACATCATCAATTTACAACCCTTTCTGACTTCATTTGTTATTTTCATGCATTTACTAATTATTTTGAGCTATAAGACCATGAAATTGAAAAGCATTTGAAATGAACTCTGATAAGGTTCCAAGTTGGCATGGTATCATCATTTCACCCACATAGCATGTGCAAGAAACTAGAGAGGCTTACGGCAAAATCTGGATGCACTTCGTGTACAAAACAGACAACTCCGAAGTATCAGGGTTTCATACGGAAACTCGTCTGTTACAAAGGGATTTCATTTATTTTGAACTTATTTGAACCCCCTTGTTTTTCTGTGTTCAAAATGCACCATTCAAAGCCACATCATCAATTTACAACCCTTTCTGACTTCATTTGTTATTTTTCATGCATTTACTGATTATTTTGAGCTATAAGACCATGAAATTGAAAAGCATTTGAAATGAACTCTGATAAGGTTCCAAGTTGACATAGTTCTCCAGAGCATTAAAACCAAAGTACATACATAGTTCTCATTGAACAACATATAGCTCTCCAGAGCATCTAATTAAACCATACATTGAAATTGTGTAAAACATTTCAATGCAAAAACAAATGCGATCATAACCGCAACCAAGGTAACAACTGATCCAACTGCATAATGATACCAAGCCTCAGTATGAATGGCATATTTTCTAATCTTTTTAATCTTAAACCACATTACATCCATCTTGATCTTGTGATCATTGACGACATCCGCAACATGCAACTCCAATATCATCTTCTCCTCCTCAATTTTTCTTATTTTTTCCTTCAAGTAATTGTTTTCTTCTTCAACTAAATGTAACCTCTCGACAATAGTATCGGTTGGAATTTCCGGTTCAACAACCTCCTAAATAAATAAAATCTATGTCACATTGGTCGGCATAATTGTCATAAACAATAAATGAACCAAATAGTTATGAAAACATAATATATATACCACATCTGAAGCATAGACAGGACGAGGGCCGACGGGGGCGGATACCAAAACCATCGCACTACATAATAACAAGGAATAATAAAAGTAAGAAAATTAGACAAGTATCTATGTGAAGTCAGAATTTTTTTTATTTCAGAAAGAAGATAAGAACAAGAGGCTCACCACTGTGGTGCCGGCGATGAGATCGGCGCGGGCGATCGACGGCGGTGAAGACGGGGCGGGGCCGGGCGTGACGGACCGCTAAATCTAGACAAATCTCATTGAAAATGGAGCTCGGAGGTCGAGTTTAGAGAGGAGAAAGCTTAACTAGTGTGACTTGGGCATTTCATCGAACACCTCATGTGCATAGGAGGTGAACTAGAGCACCCAAATGCCCTCCCCTCGCCGGCTTGACAAAACAGAGCACTGTGGAGTGCTCTGCCGCGGCGATGGGGTATATATAGGCAAGTTATTTGTCCCGGTTCGTGGCATGAACCGGGACTAAAGCCACCCCTTCTGTCCCGGTTCAAGCCAAGAACCGGGACCAATGGTTGTGGGCCAGCAGCGAGGACCATTGGTCCCGGTTCGTGGCTCGAACCGGGACAAATGGTTCCACACGAACCGGGACCAATGCCCATGAGGCCCCGGCCGGCCCCCTGGGCTCATGTACCGGGTCTAATACCCCCCATTGGTTCTGGTTCTTGAAGAACCGGGACTAATGGTCTGGCAAGGGCCGAACGGTAGCCCTGTTTTCTACTAGTGAATTTTGGTATGTCATGGAACACTTCTACGACAGCACAGGTATGACTATCTTGATTCTGTCATAAAATCGTCATGGATGTACATGCATGACAGAAAATGCGACCTACTGTGACAAACACGTATCATCACGAAAGTGTATTTTTTTGTAGTGCACGTAAAACTTGCAACAACAAAGTAGAGGACGTCTAACTTGTTTTTGCAAGGCATGTTGTGATGTGATATTGTCAAGACATGATGTGACATACGTTGTTGTATGAGATGATCTTGTTTTGTAAGTTATCGGCAACAGGCAGGAGCCTTATGGCTGTCTCTTTATTGTATGAAATGCAAACGCCATGTAATTGCTTTACTTTTTCACTATGCGTTAGCGATAGTTGTAGAAGCAATAGTTGGCGAGACGACCACGACGCAAAGATGAGCAAGGTGTCGAGCCGGTGACAATAGAGATCATGACAATGCTTTGGAGATGGAGATAAAAAGCACAAGATGATGATGGCCATATCATGTCACATATTCTAATTGCATGTGGTGTTTATATTTTATGCATCATATTTTGCTTAGAACGACGGTAGCATTATAATTTATAAGATGACACATTCACTAAATTTCAAGGTATAAGTGTTCTCCCCGAGTATGCATCATTGTGAAAGTTCGTCGTTTCGAGATACCACGTGATGATCGGGTGTTATAGACTCTACATTCACATATAATGGGTAACACAGTTTTACACACGCAGAATATTTGGATCAAACTTGACGAGCCTAGCATGTACAGACATGGCCTCGGAACACTGAAGACCAGAATGTTGAACGTGAATCATATAGTAGATATAATCAACATAGAGATGTCACCATTGATGACTACCCCATCTCACGTGATGATCGAAGATGGGTTAGTTGATTTGGATCACATATCACTTAGATGACTTGAGGGATGTCTATTTAAGTAGGAGTTCTTAAGTAATTTGGTTAATTAAACTTTAATTTATCATGAACTTAGTCCTGATAGTATTTGCAAATTATGTGGTAGATCAATATCTCTCGTTATAGCTCCCCTATATTTTTATGTTCCTAGAGAAAATAAGTTGAAAGATGATAGTAGCAATGATGCGGACTTGGTCCGTGATATGAGGATTATCCTCATTGCTGCATAGAAGAATTATGTCCTTGATGCACCGCTAGGTGACAGACCTATTGCAGGAGCAGATGCAGACGTTATGAACATTTGGCAAAGCTCGATATGATGAATACTTGATAGTTTAGTGCACCATGCTTTACGGCTTAGAACCGGGACTTCAAAAACATTTTCAATGCCACAGAGCATATGAGATGTTCCAAGAGCTGAAATTGGTATTTCAAACTCATGACCGTGTCGAGAGGTATGAGACCTTTGACAAAGTACTTTGCCTACAAGATGAAGGAGAATAGCTCAGCCAGTGAGCATGTACTTACAATTTCTGGAACTACAATCACTTGAATCGAGTGGAAGTTAATCTTCCAGATAAGATAGTGATTGACAGAGTTCTCTAGTCACTATCAGCAAGTTACTAGAACTTCATGATGAACTATAATAGGCAACGGATGACGAAAAATGATTCCCGAGCTCTTTGCAATGCTGAAATAGACGAAGGTAGAAATCAAGAAAGAGCATCAAATGTTGATGGTTAACAAGACCACTAGTTTCAAGAAAAAGGGCAAAGGGAAAGAAAGGGAACTTCAAGAAGAATGGAAAGCAAGTTGACACTCCTGTGAAGAAGCCCAAAGCTGGACCTAATCCTGAAACTGAGTGCTTCTCCTGCAAAGGAGTGGTCACTAGAAGCGGAACTGCCCCAAATACTTGGAGGATAAGAAGGATGGCAAAGTGAACACATGTATATTTGATATACAGATTATTGATGTGTACTTTACTAGTGTTCATAGCAACCCCTGGGTATTTGATACCAGTTCAGTTGCTAAGATTAGTAACTCGAAACAAGAGTTGCAAAATGAACAGAGACTAGTTAAGGGCGAGGTGACGATGTGTGTTGGAAGTGATTCCAAGGTTGATAAGATCACCATCGCATGCTCCCTCTACCTTTGGGATTAGTGTTGAACCTAAATAAATGTTATTTGGTGTTTGCATTGAGCATGAATATGATTAGATCATGTTCATTGCAATTCGATTATTCATTTAAGTCAGAGAATAATTGTTGTTCTGTTTACTTGAATAAAACCTTCTATGGTCATACACCCAATGTGAATGGTTTATTGAATCTCGATCGTAGTATTACACATATTCACAATATTGATGCCAAAAGATGCAAAGTTGATAATGATAGTGCAACATATTTGTGGCACTGCCATTTAGGTCATATTGGTGTAAAGCGCATGAAGAAACTCCATGCAGATGGACTTTTGGAATCACTTGATTATGAATCATTTAATACTTGTGAACCATGCCTCATGGGCAAGATGACTAAAACTCTGTTGTCTGGAACAATGGAGCGACCTGATGATTTATTGGATATAATACATATCATGTATGCGGTCCGATGAGTGTTGAAGCACATAGAGGGTATCGTTGTTTTCTAACTTTCACAGATGATTTTTGCAGATATGGGTATATCTACTTAATGAAACACAAGTCTGAAACATTTGAAAATATCAAAAAAAATCAGAGTGAAGTGGAGAATCATCGTAACAAGAAAATAAAGTTTCTACGATCTGATCGCGGAGGCGAATATTTGAGTTACAAGTTTGGCCTTCAATTAAAACAATGTAGAATAGTTACACAACTCACGCCACCTGGAACACCACAGCGTAATGGTGTGTCCGAACATCATAACCGTACTTTATTAGATATCGTGTGATCTATGATGTCTCTTACCGATTTACCACTATCATTTTGGGGTTATGCATTAGAGACAGTTGCATTCACGTTAAATAGGGCACCATCTAAATCCATTGAGATGACACCGTATGAACTATGGTTTGGCAAGAAACCTAAGCTATCATTTCTTAAAGTTTGGGGTTGCGACGCTTATGTCAAAAGGCTTCAACCTGATAAGCTCGAACCCAAATCGAAGAAGTGCGTCATGATAGGATACCCTAGGGAAACAATTGGGTACACCTTCTACCACAGATCCTCAGGCAAGATCTTTGTTGCCAAGAATAGAACATTTCTAAAGGAGTTTCTCTCGAAAAAAAGTGAGTGGGAGGAAAGTAGAACTTGATGAGGTAATTGTACCTTCTCTCGAATTGGAAAGTAGCACATCAGAGAAATCTGTTCCCGTGATGCCTACACCAACTAGAGAGGAAGCTAATGATGATGATCATGAAACTTCAGATCAAGTTACTGCAGGACCTCGTAGGTCGAACAGAGCATGTTCCGCACCAGAGTGGTGCGGTAATCCTGACCTGGAAGTCATGTTATTAGACCATGGCGAACCTACGAATTATGAAGAAGCTATGATGAGCCCATATTCCGACATATGGCTTGAGGCCATGAAATCTGAGATAGGATCCATGTATGAGAACAAAGTGTGGACTTTGGTGGACTTGCCCGATGATCGGCAAGCCATTGAGAATAAATGGATCTTGAAGAGGAAGACGGACACTGATGGTAGCGTTATTATCTACAAAGTTTGACTTGTCGCAAAAGGTTTTCGACAAGTTCAAGGTGTTGACTACGATGAGATTTTCTCACTCATAGCGATGCTTAAGTTTGTCCGAATCATGTTAGCAATTGCCGCATTTTATGAAATCTGGCAAATGGACGTCAAAACTGCATTCCTTAATGGATTTCTCAAAGAAGAGTTGTATATGACGCAACCAGAAGGTTTTGTCGATCCTATAGATCCTAACAAAGTGTGTGAGCTCCAGCAATCCATCTATGGACTGGTGCAAGCATCTCGGAGTAGGAATATACGCTTTGATGAGGTGATCAAAGCATATGGTTTTATACAGACTTATGGTGAAGCCTGTATTACAAGAAAGTGAGTGGGAGCTCTGTAGCATCTCTGATATTATATGTGGATGCCATATTGTTAATTGGAAATGATATAGAATTTCTGGATAGCATAAAAGGATACATGAATAAGAATTTTTCAACGAAAGACCTCGGTGAAGCTACTTATATATTGGGCATCAAGATCTATAGGAATAGATAGAGACGCTTAATAGGACTTTCACAAAGCACATACCTTGACAAGATTTTGAAGAAGTTCACAATGGATTAGTCAAAGAAAGGGTTCATGCTGGTGTTACACAGTGTGAAGTTGAGTAAAGACTCAAAAGCCGACCACGACAGAAGTTAAAGAGAGAATGAAAGTCATTCCCTATGCCTCGGCCATAGGTTCTATAAAGTGTGCCATGTTGTGTACCAAACATGTTGTGTACCTTGCCATGAGTTTGGCAAGGGGTTACAATATTGATCTAGGAGTAGATCACTAGACAGGGGCCAAATTATCCTTAGAGGACTAAGGAAATGTTTCCCGGATATGGAGGTGATAAAGGGTTTGTCGTAAAGAGTTGCATCGATGCAAGCTTTTACATCGATTCAGATTTCTCTGAGTCTCAATCTGGATACGTATTGAAAGTGGGAGCAATTACCTAGAGTAGCTCCATGTAGAGCATTGTAGACATAGAAATTTGTAAAATACATACGGATCTGAATGTGGCAGACCCATTGACTAAACTTCTCTCACAAGCAAAACATGATCACACCTTAGTACTCTTTGGGTGTTAATCACATAGCGTTGTGAACTAGATTATTGACTCTAGTAAACCCTTTGGGTGTTGGTCACATGGCGATGTGAACTATGGGTGTTAATCACATAAAATGTGAACTATTGGTGTTAAATCACATGGCGGTGTGAACTAGATTATTGACTCTAGTGCAAGTGGGAGACTGAAGGAAATATGCCCTAGAGGCAATAATAAAGTTGTTATTTTATCTTTCCTTATATCACGATAAATGTTTATTATTCATGCTAGAATTGTATTAACCGGAAACTTGATACATGTGTGGATACATAGACAAAACACTGTGTCCCTAGTTAGCCTCTACTAGATTAGCTCGTTTATCAAAGATGGTTAAGTTTCCTAACCATAGACATGTGTTGTCATTTAATGAATGAGATCACAAATGATGTGATGGACATAACCCATCCGTTAGCTTAGCATATTGATCGTTCAGTTTTATTGCTATTGCTTTCTTCATGCAAAATACATGTTCATCTGACTATGAGATTATGCAACTCCCGGATACCAGAGGAATGCCTTTTGTGCTATCAAACATCACAACGTAACTGTGTGATTATAAATATGCTCTACAGGTATCTCCAAAGGTGTCTGTTGGGTTGGCATAGATCGAGATTAGGATTTGTCACTCCGAGTATCGGAGAGGTATCTCTGGGCCCTCTCGGTAATGCACATCATAAGAAGCCTTGCAAGCAAAGTGACTAATGAGTTAGTTGCGGGATGATGCATTACGGAATGATTAAAGAGACTTTCCGGTAACGAGATTGAACTTGGTATGAAGATACCGACGATCGAATCTCGGGCAAGTAACATACCGATGACAAAGGGAGCAACGTATGTTGTCATTACGGTTCGACCGATAAAAATCTTCATAGAATATGTAGGAGCCAATATGAGCAGCCAGGTTTTGCTATTGGTTATTGACCGGAGAGGTATCCCGGTCATGTATACATAGTTCTCGAACCCGTAGGATCCGCACGCTTAATGTTCGATGACGATTTTGTATTATATGAGTTATGTGATTTGGTGACCGAATGTTGTTTGGAGTCCCGGATGAAATCACGGACATGATGAGGAGTCTAGAAATGGTTAAGAGGTAAATATTGGTATATATGATGATAGTATGCGGACACCGGAAATGTTCCAGATTGTATCGGATAATTATCAGAGTACCGTGGGGGTTACTGGAACCCCCGGGGGAAAGATATGGGCCATATGGGCCATGAGAGGGGAGCACACCAGCCCACAAGGGGTGGCGCGCCCCCGTATAGAAGCTGGCCGAATTGGAAAAGGAAAAGGGGGGATTCGGCCACCTTCCTTTCTCTCTTCTCCCTTCCCTTTTCCCCCTCCGGTAAAAAGGAAAGGGGGGAGACCGAATTGGGAGGACCCCAAGTAGGATTCCTCCTACTTGGGGCGCCCCCTTGGCTGCCTCTCCTCCCCTCCAACCTATATATATGTGTGGGGGCCCATCGCTAGAACTCACACCAGCAATTGTTAGCCGTGTGCCGCGCCCCCTCCAAAGTTTACGCCTCCAGTCATATTCTCGTAGTGCTTAGGCGAAACCCTGCGCGGATCACTTCACCATCACCGTCACCACACCATTCTGCTGACAGAACTCATGTACTTCCTTGATGCTCTACTAGATCAAGAGTTTGAGGGACGTCATCGAGATGAACGTGTGCAGAACTCGGAGGTGTCGTACGTTCGGTACTTGATCGATCAGAACGAGAAGAAGTTCAACTACATCAACCGCATTGTCAAACACTTCCGCTTTCGGTCTATGAGGGTACGTAGACACACTATGCCCCTCTCGTTGCTATGCATCTCCTAGATAGATCTTGCATGATCGTAGGAATTTTTTTAAAATTGCATGCTACGTTCCCAACATACATGTCATCACAATAATCATCATAAATAGGAGGCATGCTATCATCATAGTAAATTTGCTCATCAAAACTTGGGGGACAAAAAATATCAACTTCATCAAACGTAGCATCCCAAGCTTATGGCTTTGCATATCATTAGCATCATGGATATTCAAAGAATTCGTATAACAACATTGCAATCATTCTCATCATTCAAAGATTTTATGCCAAACATTTTATTGCATTCTTCTTCTAACACTTTGCACAATTATCGGAATCCTTATTTTGACGAAATTCATTATATAGATGAAGCATATGTAGCATCATCAAGTGTTCTCAAATCCTTAAAGACTTAGTCCGATAAGATAACTTCAAAGGGAAAACTCAATCCATTACAAGAGGTAGAGGGGGAGAAACATCATAAGATCCAACTATAATAGCAAAGCTCGCGGTACATCAAGATCGTCCCAAATCAAGAACACGAGAGAGAGAGAGAGAGAGAGAGAGAGAGATCAAACACATAGCTACTGGTACATACCCTCAGCCCCGAGGGTGAACTACTCCCTCCTCGTCATGGAGATCACCGGGATGATGAAGATGGCCACTGGTCATGATTTCCCCCTCCGGTAGGGTGCCAAAACGGGGTCTAGATTGGTTTTTGGTGGCTATAGAGGCTTGCGAAGGCGGATCTCCCGATCTAGGTTCTGTTCTAGAGGTTTGAGGATATATAAGAGGTGTTGGCGTCGGGAACAAGTCAGGGGGACCCATGAGGTAGCCACAAGGTAGGGGGCGCGCCCTAGGGGGGTGCCCTCCACCCTTGTGGTGGCCTCGGGACTCTTCTCCGGTATCTTTTAGTTCCAGTATTTTTTATATTTTCCAAAAATAATCTCCATAAATTTTCAGGTCAATTGGACTCTGTTTGATATTCCTTTTCTGCCAAACTCAAAAATAAGGAAAAAACGGAAGCTGGCACTGGGCTCTAGGTTAATAGGTTATTCCCAAAAATCATATAAAATAGCATATAAATGCATATAAAACATCCAAGATAGAGAATATAATAGCATGGAACAATTAGATACGTTGGAGACATATCAGGGGACCTGTGCGGTTGCGTGGGAACAGGCTCACTATCGTTTGGCGAAAAGAATGCCCCCTCGCGCTGCTCAAGCTTGCGCTCGAAGCCGTCTGCGGTAGCGGGGTGACAAGACGTGCGAGAGGAGGACGAAAGGCCACGTACACATATGGTTAATAAAAAACATTTGCGATTTAGTTACCTACGATAGCCCTGTCCTGGTTTATAAGTAGGATTTACCTAATAAAATACGAATGCATGTCGCCAAATATTATATAGTTGGATTCGTATTTGAACATAGTTTCCAATTATATAATTTTTATAACATGCATTAACATTTTGTTTGTTAAATTTAAGGGCAAAGTATGGCATAGAATATAAAGGGGACTATAGACCAAGACGGAGGTAGTAGCACACGACCGCTCTCTATGCAGTGATGCAACTGTCGGTCGGCTTGTAGGCGACCATTTCCTACGTGTTCAACTGCTCTATGCATGTGGTTGCTTTCGGTTTAGGCAACCGCGGCGGGCTTTGCTCGTGTCCCACCACGCGCGCTCTGCTCTCACGTCCCTCCAGGTGCTCTGCCCTCGTCCCTCCACGCGCACTGCCAGTGTTTGGCGCCGGCCCACGATCACACACGTTCGTGTGCATGCGGTTGCGCCGAGCGCGGCGTGATGATGTAGTTACCCGCTGCAAAAACTGCCATGCGGACGCGCCGAGAATCCAGTCCGCCTGGCCCCCATTTATTCCGGCAGCCATTTAGCTTTCATCTCTCGCGTCACACGACACAATAAGCACAACCACGATGACACATACAGAGAGGACATCCAGCGGTTCCAATCCCGCTCCACGTGGCTCCAATCGTGCTCCCAGCGGCCGACGACGACAATGGCGGGCAGTTCACCATGCATCATCTAGTGGACACCCACGCGAGTAAGGGGAAGGCCCTCTCGGTGGTGTACACGAACAATCCGGTCTCCGTGGAGAGCTCCATCCAAACTATGGAGCAGTTCCTTGCCGAGGACAAGTACCAAGTGGTCGCCTTTGACCTCGAGTACACCATCAGTCGTGCCGGGCACGATCAGAAGGTTGTTGTCGCCCAGTTGTGCGTGCGACATGACGTCCTTGTCTACCACTACACACCTGGCTACAAGGCCTTGCAAGCGTTTCTCCAGGTTTATTAAGAGCTCCGACTACAGTTTCGCTACTGTGGACACCACCAACAATCTAAAAGCGCTCAAGGTTTCGGGCTTGAAATGCCCGAATCTTGTCAACATCCAGGACAACTACAAGGTCTAGGGCAGCGACAACAACAAATTGAACTCCCTGGTTGACCTCGCCTGGGCCATCATCGACCCCTACTACATGAAGATGAAGGATGAGAGCAAGAAAGACAAGAACGCCTGGCATAGTGTCTGGCATGAGAGACTGGATGAACAACACGTGAAGTACGCGGCCAAGGATGCGTACATAAGCTATGAGATGTACAAGCGGATCGTTGACATGAGGAAGTGTCTTCTTCCTGCCCCAGACGAGGGATCGAGCCACAGAGCAGTGGCGGGAGCGTCACAGGAAGTAGATGAGTAGACGATCATTTCTCCTACTTTAGAATGCATGCAATTATTTATTGAGGTGTGTGCGAATGATCTAGATAGTCACTTATGTAATTGGACGTTTATTTCATATATATATATATATATATATATATATATATATATATATATATATATATATATATATATATATATATATATGGAGAGAGAGAGAAGCACTATTCTAATTTCAGGATTAGAATAACTATTTGGATCACGGTGCGCCATATAAGGGGCCGAAGAGATGTTCCCGAACCAGCCGAACCCGTGCGCCCACGATCCATTCCCAGACCTGCATCCCCTCGTTCCCGTTCCTAACCCGCTCAATCGGCGGCTACCCACCACCGTCCCCACCCTCCCGAATCGCTCCACCACCGCGGCCGCCCTCCCGAAGCGCGCCACCACCGCCGCCCCGCCCCATGGCGCGCAGCTCCCGGCCTCCCAGCGAGCCGCCGCCCCGCCCCCTGTGGCGCCCAGCCGCTCCGCCCATCATCGCCTGATCTCCTCCACCCACCGGACCTGACAAGGAGCGCCACCCTTGGCCACGGATAGGGGTTGCGGCCTTCTCATGGCGCCACCGTGACCTTCCCAGAGGGCCACCGCGACCTTCCCCAGCTCCACCCTCCGCTGCAGTGGCCGTCGACAGCCTTCTATCCACGCTGGAGCTGCCACCCGCCTGGATCCGGCCCCGCACAGCCCCCTCACCTGGATTTGGCCCCAGCGCCACCCCATTCCTGGGTTCGGCTGTCGTGCCACCGCCACACCTGGGTCCGGCCGCCGTAGTGCACTTGCCCCACTCCTAGGTCCGGCAGCCGTGGCGCCCCCGCGCCTGAGTCCAACCATCAGCACCACCACACCCTGGCACACGAGCGCTGGCATCCACCGCTAGTCCCCAAGCACACCGCCTAAAGGCCCACGCCCCATCCCCCGACACCATCCTGCCTCGCTGGCGCACCATGGACGTCTTCCTCTTCTGCCTAGAACTTCTTCTCCAACCTCTTGCCTTGTCGGCGTTCCTCTTGCTAGCCAGTCCATCTTGCACGTGCAGGTGAACCAAGAAGGTGCAGGTGGCCTCGCTGGCGCACCATGGATATCCCCACTGCTGGCAAACGGCAAAAAAAGGATTGGTCGATCCAGTCGAGCAAGCTGTGGAAGAACAGCTCGACTTGTGTATGCTTTTTTATCTAATTTGGCTGATTGTACTGCTGCTGCTATTGTTGGTTTTGCTCACATGCACTATATTTGTTTGATGTAATGCCTGAGAACTAGCCTGGGAATAGATGCAGTATGTTGCTGGAGTTTGTGCAACTTTTAGTCAAATAGAAAAATTTGATGAAATGCACGCAGTTGTTGTTCGGCAGTGAAATTCATAGTCTTTGCATTACCAAGTTAACGTTTTTGAAGTTTAATACTGTCAAAAAGAATGAAAGTAAATATACTATACTTTGAAAAAGAAAATGGAACACCGGAATCATATGGTGCTGTTCATATATAACCAACAGAGGAGTTCAAAGAATCTTAACTTGTTGCATTTCATTAAAAAACAGCGGAAAAGCATGAACTAGCTAGGTGTGCTAGTTCAAATATGTATCATATCATCAACTTGAAACAGTATGTCATTCGCAAAACATTTGTGGAGAAAAGGAAAAGTGTGATATTACATTGCATTAAAAAGTAGAGATTTACAAAAACTCACGAGGATGTTGATATTTTAAAAATCCAAAAGTTCAAAAATTGAATAAGAAGTTCAAATAAAAAAAGAGGAACATTTCAAAAGAATTTCTAAAAAATGGTTTTCCCATTTAAAAAAAATAGAAATTCAAATTAAATATTCGTGAGGTCCAATGTTTATAAAAAAGGGTTTTTTCCGTTACTAAAATAATAAAACCAAGAAGTTTAAATTTAAAAAATGATGATGTTCGATGTCTGTAAAAAGGATTTTGAGCAAAGAATGATTTCCCCCATTCAAAATTAAAATAATGGTGTAGTCCAAAATTTAAAAAAATCCGAAATTTTAGTTTTCAAAATTAATATAAACCTAAAAGTTCAGTTTAGAATAACAAATCATTTGATTTTCACCGTATAAAAAAACCAAGAAGTTCGGTTCAAGAAACCTAAGAAGTTCGAATTTTAAAACACAGATTTTCCTTGCTGCTAAACAAATAAAAATCGAGAAGTTAAAATAAAATAATGAAGAAGTATACGGGAAAATCAAATTATTTCCATTTCTAGGAAAAGTAAAAGTAGGAAATTTGAATTTTAAAATTAAATTAAAGAAAAGGAGCAGTTCATTTATTATATTAGAAGTTCAAATTTAAATTAGAAGTTCAAATTTAAAAAACATAGAAGCTCAATATTTATTACAAAACCAATAAGGTCAAACTAAAAAACTAGAGCAGTTCAAAAAGTTCACCAAAAAGGGGGTTTAACCGCTACTAAATAAAAAAATCTAGACGTTAAAATTTGAATAATGAGTCCATTCAATAATTATTTAAAAACTAGGCTTTTTTTGTTACTAAACAAAATAAACTAAGAAGCCCAGATTGCAAAAATGGAGGAGTTTGATATTTCTAAAAAAACGAGATTCTCCTTGTTACCGAAGAAATAAAATAAAGAAGTTCAAAGTAAAAAGTCGGAAGTAGAACGGTGTATACGGAGAGGCCTAAAATTCTATTTATTTCTAGGAAAAATAGAAGTATGAAGTTCAATTTTTTAAAGAATAAAACCAATAAGTTCTATTCAAAATAATGAAGAAGTTTGATGTTTCTAAAAAAACTCCAATTTTCGCATTTCTAAAAAACACAAAGAAGTCCAAATAGAAAAGGTAGAGCGGTTCGAGGTTTATAAAAAACTCAGATTTTTTTCGTTACTAAAGAGAAACAGAGAGAGGTTCAAATTCATAATTGCCAGAAGTTCATGTACTGCATAGTGTGTGTTTTCATATGAGAAAATAGAATAAAAAGTTAAAGTATAAAAATTTAGTTGCAAGAAGTTTAGGTGCTCGGCACAGGTGAAAGTGCTAAGTGGCACTTATGCTTTATTTTGGTGTGATGACAATGTGGTTAGTTGAACTAATATCGGTTGCTAAAGTTTATCTCAGGTTATTGGTTCTAAGTGTCCACGATGGAGATGTGCGACCCCCCCCCCCCATTT
>NC_041385.1:48394080-48405842 GCF_002162155.2 Triticum dicoccoides
AGCATCCTAAGGGCCTAGTGTGTATGATGTGGTACTCAGAAAGTTGCAACAAAAAGTTACTGGGTACCCCGTGCGCACGGGGTCTGTTGACCCCCGTGCGCACGGGGTACTGCGTAACTCTCTGGGTACCCCGTGCGCACAGGGTCTGTTGACCCCCGTGCGCACAGGGTACTGCGTAACTCTCTGGGTACCCCGTGCGCACGGGGTCTTTTGACCCCCGTGCGCACGGGGTACTGCGTAACTCTCTGGGTACCCCGTGCGCACGGGGTCTTTTGACCCCCGTGCGCACGGGGTGGTGTGATTGTCTCTGAGTACCCCGTGCGCACGGGGCTGACTTAGCCCGTGCGCACGGGGTCCAACGGGCAGAAATCCCCACCAGCCCCTACTCACTATATAAAGGGCTTTCTTCCTCCTCCAACCCTTAACCCTAATGTCTTGTTGAGCTCCACCATTGCTACACCTCCTTTTGCTCAATACTCTCAATCCCTCCACCCAAACTTGTTGAAACTTTGGGGATTGGGAGAGCAAGACCCGATCTACATCTTGACCAAACCAAATCGCGTTCCCCGCAACATTTCTTCCCATTGACTTGTTACTCTTGGATCTTGGGCTCCTAGGCGGCTAGAGGTTCCTCCGGAAGCTTCCTTGCTTGTGGTGTGCTCCGGAGAAGTTTGTAAAGGTGTGGTGGTCGCCTTCAAGACCAACCCCGAGTGATTCGAGGCTCATCCGTTGGTGGTGACTCGAAGGAGAATACGGTGAGCCTTCGGTGGCGTTCCGCAAGCTTTGGCTCCGGCATCGCTCCAAACGGAGATTAGCTCTTCCCCAAGGAAGAGTGAACTTCGGGTTAAAATCCGCGTCCTCGTCTCACTTGTGGTTAATCCTTTCCCGCACCTTTCCTTGTTGTTGTATGCTTGTTGACTTGCTAAGTAGTTTGTTGCCTAGCATATTTATCTTGGAGCTTACCTGTCATATAGGTTGCATTCACCTAGTTGCATATCTAGAGAACTCTTTTATCCGCTAAGCTTTAAAATCTACAAGAAAGTTTAAAATTTGTAGTCTCCTATTCACCCCCCCCCCTCTAGTCGACCGTATCGATCCTTTCAATTGGTATCAGAGCCTCGTGCTCTAATATAAGGTTTTACAACCTTAGAGGATATGGTCGATCTAGGGAATGAGGGAGGTGGCTTACCCGTTGCGGAGGATGGTCAAAACCAACCCCCCGCCGCGACCGAGCCACTTGGTGCTCCGGTCGTTACTCCCGCCGCTCCTCCTAACCCAAATGCTCCCTTGACCACGGCCGATCTTCTTTCAATGTTTGCGGACCTCAAAGTCTCGATGATGAAAGAGGTTCGGGCCTCGGTCAAGGAGGAAATTGATGCCCGCTTAAAGCCATCAACGTCTTCATCAAACTCGTTTAATCCAAATGAAGTTCATGATGCGGATGACTCGAGGGAACCTCTTGCTTCTCCGGCTCGTACTCAAGTTCCCAAGTACAATGCCGTGGAACCCTTTTACTCTCCTCAACCCTTGCAGCATCCCCGCATTAATCCTGTTGGGCCTCCGCCCCCTTTGAAAGCTAATGCCTTTGCTAAGTGGAAGCTAGATATGGAGTCTCACATGCGCAGTGCTTCAACTCAATTGTGGTGGATTGTGGTCAATGGATTCAACCCCAAGGACCCAATGAATCTCACTCCAAGAGAAGCAGTTGACGATCAACTCAATGCTACCGCACACAACATGCTTCGCAACGCTGTGACTGAAGACTATAGTGATTCCATTGCTCTTCTCAAAACCGCAAAGGAAATTTGGGATTTTCTTGAGGAGGCTCTTGAAGGAGATGAAGCAATTCGAAGATCGCGATTGGCCTTGCTCAAACAAGAAGTCAATCTCTTTGTGAGGAATGAGGGTGAGTCCGCAGAAGAGGTTTACCGAAGGTTGAAGTCTCTTGTGCTCAACTTAAGAACCTTTGGGTGCACTTAGGCAAATGATGACTTCATCAAGGACAAGTTCATAGATGCTATGGTTCTCACGGAACATACCATGGTCATGATGGTTCATCAACGTCCGGACTATCACAAGCTGACTTCGGCTCAAGTTGTTTCCACCTTCTCTACCCATGTTCTTTTGGAAACCAAGTCCAAGAAAACATTCGCAATAGCTCAAGCAACCAAGAACTCCAATCTTGCCTTGAAGGCCAAGAAAGTTGTGAGCCAACCCTCGAGGGAGGAAGAAGTGAGTGAAGAGATTGGTGAGGAGGATATTGACACCTCGTGTCTGGCAAATGATTTTGCGGAAGACTTGGCTCTCTTAGTCAAAAAGTACTCCGGGACCATGGCAAACAAAGGAAGAAATCTTCAAGGAAGATCTTTTGGACGAAGGAAATGCTACAATTGTGATAGCCCAAGACACTTTGTTCATGATTGTCCATATGAGAGACGTGAAGACAAGTCCGAGAAGCTTGTGCTTAAGAAGAAGAAGTTCACCAAGTTTGCAAAGAGGAAGGATGACAAGGCTCTTGTTCATGAAGAATACATGTCTGGAGATGAAGATGACGGTGATGATGATCAAGTGGGCACGGCCGCCTTTGCCATGCATGCCACTACCTCCTCCACCACCGGCCTCTTCGACTCTCCAAACGAGGACAAGCCATTCACTCATCGGTGTCTCATGGCCAAAGAGGTAAAAACAAAGTCCGAACCCAAGAAACCCGACAACTACACTCCCAATGTCTCATGTGAGATAGTGGAGGATGAGTGTGAGGAGGGTGTGGATAATTATGAGGAATCCTTAATGGCTTTCATGAAAACTCTTCATGGTGAAGCTCGTGCTCGTTTTGGCGATCTCCTTAAGTCACTTGCTGAACGCGATGACTTTATTGAGAACGTTGAGAACCTCCTTATAGAGGAAAAGGAGAGAGTGGATCTCCTCGAGCACGAACTTAATGAAGAGAGTGTCATGAGAGCATCACTTGAGGAAGCCTTATCTGCTCATCAAATTGACTCTGTTAAAACCAACAATGCTTTGCAACTTGCTCTTGAGAATAAAGATGCTCTTAACGTTAGAGTTGAAAAGCTTCTAGTTGACCATACAAAACTTGTTGAGGAGCATGAGTTCCTTGTGATTAGCTCCAAGGTTGTCAAAGGTGACCTCATTGCCCTCACCGAGTCTTATGCCCAACTAAAAGCTACAACCATTAAGGCTCTCACTTGCGCACCTCATATTGATTTAAATGATGATGCTTGTACTGCTAACTTTGCTCATGATTGCACTTTCCTTCAAGAGGAAAATAAGAAGTTGAAAGCTCAAATTGAGAAAGGGCTTGTGTCATGCATCCAAGCGGAGAAAAACCTAAACGACCTCTTGATCAACCAAAAGGAGTGTGTTGCCAAGGAGGGAGTTGGGTTTAATCCCGCATCCAAGAGTGGTAAGAAAAAGAAGAAGAAGACCAACAAGAAAATCGGTCCGACTCCTTCCCTTCCCCAAAAGGTAGTGTTTGTGCATGAAGGGCACAAGGAGAAGGAGAAGGAATTTAAGGGTGTTGGGAATGGAAAGGTCATTAGGGACAAGGTCATTCCCAAGAATTTTGCCGGCAAGAAAAATCCATCATACGTTCTCATGAGAGGAGATGATGGCCATACCTTTGCAAAATTTGTTGGAACTAACTATGATGATTATGCTTGGACTATTTGGGTTCCTAAGATCCTTGTTGCTAACTCTCCAGGACCCATTGCAAAATGGGTACCTATAACCAAAGCTTGATTATTGTAGGACTATGTCTCCGGTGGAACTCAATGGGTGATCGACAGTGGATGCACAAATCATATGACCGGAGAAAGGGAGATGCTCGTGGAGTTCGTTGATTCACTCAAGGCCTCTTCGAACATCTCCTTCAGTGACAATAGCAAGGGCAAGGTATTGGGTTTGGGCAAGGTGGTAATCTCTAATGATTCATCTCTTTCAAATGTCATGCTTGTCCAATCCCTTCACTACAATTTACTTTCAACTATTCAATTGGCTCGTGCCGGATATGATTCACATTTTGGTGAATTCCATGTGACCATCTTTAAGAGAAGCAATCTCAAAGTGGTCTTTGTTGGGCATGTTGAAGACAACCTTTACGTGGTTGATTTCTCGAAAGAGAAAACTCATCTTGCAACATGCCTAATGGCCAAGGCCGGCGTGGGGTGGCTATGGCACCGTAGACTAGCCCACGTGGGCATGAGAAATTTACAAGCTCTCTTAAAGGGGGAGCACATTCTTGGACTAACCAATGTGTCTTTTGCCAAAGATCATCCTTGTAGTGCTTGCATTGCCGGAAAACTTCATGAAAAAGCTCACAAGGTGAAGACTATCATCACCACCTTGAGGCCCCTCGAGCTTATCCATTTGGATCTTTTTGGGCCTCCCACATATGATAGTTTGGGAGGAAGGAGATATTGCCTTGTCATTGTTGATGACTTCACAAGATATACTTGGGTGTTCTTTCTCAAGACTAAAGATGAAACTCAAGAAACCTTCATCAACTTTGCCAAAGAAGCTCAACGTCAACATAACTGTGAGATCAAGGCAATCCGGAGTGACAATGGCACCGAGTTCAAAAACTATACAATGGATGATTTCTTGAGTGAAGAGGGGATAAAGCACCAATATGCCTCACCTTATACTCCCCAACAGAATGGGGTTGCGGAGAGGAAGAATCAGACTCTTATTGAGATGGCTAGGACCATGCTTGATGAGTACAAATCACCATACAAGCTTTGGGCAGAAGCCATCAACACCGCGTGCCATGCTTCAAACCGGCTTTATCTCCGCAAGCTCAAGAACAAGACCCCTTATGAGCTCCTAATCGGGAGAAAGCCCAACGTCAAATACTTTCGGGTATTCGGGTGTAAGTGTTTCATTTTAAACAAAAAATCCCGGTTAGCTAAATTTGAGTCTAGAACTTATGAGGGCATATTTGTTGGATATGCATCAAACTCTCATGCTTACCGAGTTCTCAATAAATCCACCGGATGCATTGAGGAAACGGTAAATGTGGAGTTTGATGAAGATAACGGCTCCCGCATGGAGCAAATTGTTCCTAGTGTTGTAGGTGATGAGGCTCCTTCACAAGCTATAAGGACAATGGGGATAGGCCACATTCTCCCACAAGAAACACCCCATGTCCAAGTAGAAGAAGAAGGAGTAAGAGCCCCTCTTGAGGATTCTCTTCAAGGGAAGTCATCACCAACGCCACTTGTCCAAGATGCTTCGGGAAATAATGAACATATCCAAGAACAAGATCAAGACCCTCATATTCCTGAGCAAGATCAAGAGCAAACTCATCCGAATAATGAAGAACCTATCATTGAGGCTCAAGATCAAGCTCAAAGTCATGATCAGGATCAAGATCAACCCCAACCACATGTGTCTTCATCGACATCACTTCCTACAGAGCAAGAACCTGTGGTTGCAAAGAGAAGAGTGTCTCCAAGGCTAAAGTAATCTCAAGGGCAAGCCTCCTCATCAAGTCCAAAACCAAGTGAAGAAGAGCTTGACCGCAAAGAGCAAAAAGTGGCCGCCAAGCTGAAACATCTTCAACACCTCACCGAGAACATCTACAGAAGCATCAAAAAGGGGGTAACTACTCGTAGACGTTTGGCAAACTTTTGTGAACATCACTCGTTTGTCTCTTGTGTTGAACCCCTTAAGGTGGAAGATGCACTTGACGATCCGGATTGGATAGATGCCATGCATGAAGAACTCAACAACTTCACACGCAACAAAGTATGGACCCTTGTAGAAAGACCCAAGGAATTTCATAATGTCATTGGAACAAAGTGGATTTTCAAGAACAAACAAGATGAATATGGACAAGTAATAAGGAACAAGGCAAGGTTAGTGGCACAAGGTTTCACCCAAGTTGAAGGTTTGGACTTTGGTGAAACGTTTGCCCCCGTAGCCCGTCTCGAATCCATTCGCATCTTACTTGCTTATGCCTCTCATCATGATTTCAAATTATATCAAATGGATGTTAAGAGCGCTTTTCTTAATGGTCCTCTTAAGGAGTTAGTGTATGTCAAGCAACCTCCCGGTTTTGAAGACCCCAATCATCCCTCTCACGTTTATGAACTCCATAAGGCACTTTATGGACTCAAACAAGCACCTCGTGCTTGGTATGATCACCTTACGGCGTTCCTAAGCGAGAAAGGGTTCCAGATTGGGGTAATAGATTCCACTCTCTTTACAAAGAGGGTAAAAGGAGAGTTGTTTGTCTGCCAAATATATGTTGATGATATTATCTTTGGGTCAACTAACCATGCTATTAACGTTGAGTTTGAGAATCTTTTGACTAAGGAATTTGCGATGAGCATGATGGGAGAGTTGAAGTTCTTTCTCGGTTTTCAAGTGAAGCAATTAAGAGGCGGAACCTTCATCAATAAATCTTGTTATATCCAAGACATGCTCAAGAGATTCAAAATGCAAGATATCCAGCCAAAGAAGACACCCATGGCCACAAATGGTCAACTTCATCTTGATCCAAATGGTAAAGAAGTGGATCAAAAGGTATATCGCTCCATGATCAGTTCCCTGCTTTACCTTTGTGCACCCAGGCCAGATATTATGTTGAGTGTGTGTATGTGTGCAAGATTTCAATCTGCTCCTAAGGAGAGCCATTATTCGGCAGTGAAAAGGATCCTTCGATATTTGGTTCATACCCCAAACTTAGGCCTTTGGTATCCCAAGGGATCTTCATTTGAGTTAATGGGTTACTCGGATTCAGATTGGGCCGGAGACAAGGTTGATCGCAAGTCCACCTCTGGTTCGTGTCAATTTTTAGGAAGGTCGTTGGTAAGTTGGTCTTCAAAGAAGCAAAATTGTATATCTCTCTCCACAGCCGAAGCCGAGTATATTGCTGCCGGAAGTTGTTGTGCCCAATTATTATGGATGAGGCAAACTTTGATGGATTATGGTGTCAAATGTGACAAAGTGCCTCTGTGGTGTGACAATGAGAGTGCCATCAAGATCGCCGAGAATCCAGTTCAACATAGCAAGACCAAGCATATTGAGATTCGTCATCATTTCATTAGAGATCATGTGGCCAAGGGAAACATTGAGTTACTCCATGTCAACACTGAGAATCAACTTGCAGACATTTTCACCAAGCCTCTTGACGAAGCAAGATTCCGGGAGTTAAGGCATGAGCTAAATATCGTGGATATTAGTAACTTCAGATGAAACTCTTGCTCATACACACATACTCATGTACTATCTTGCTTAGATGTAGGCACATGTCTAGGGGGAGCTAGCTCAACCCATGAGCTATCTTATCCTGGAAGTGCATAAATCAAACTAAATCTTTCACATTAGCCACTTTAGGTGGTACTTGTGCTTCAAAGATGAGTATTGGTCTTGGGCCCAAGGTTCATATCTTCGCGGTGCCATACCAAGTAAACTCAAACATGGTGGCCTTGGCCATCGGCCTCGCTTGAGGATTGTGTCCGTGTTTGTATTGCCTGTGCTTCTTTTTTTTGTTGTTGTTTTGTTTTGTTCTTTCTACTTCTCTTTTGGTACAAGTGCCCCTCTTATTCCCTTTCCATAGCGATAGGTCTTTCCTCGCGGCGTATTCAGAAATATCGACCGAGCGCTTTGTGAAGTAAGGGGTAAGAGTATACACTCAGCCCCCTATTCAAAACAAGTCCACTCATGTCAAGTTCTTGAGTACCCCGTGCGCACGGGGCTGTACCATGTGCACGGGGCCCCCGTGCCCACGGGCTCTGTACCGTGCGCACGGGACCCCCGTGCGCACGGGGGTCTCTTAGTCCGTGCGCACGGGGTCTGCGGTTTCTAGCCCTGAAGGTGGGGCGTGGGGGTGGCCTGGGCACCTTTCCACCCATTCGCCCCCACCACTCCTCAGACTTCCTCCAGCGCCGCCGCCGCCGCCTCCCCTCGCCGTAGCTCCTCCGGGCCTCGTCGGGGTTCTTCCTTGGTGGATCGGCATCCATATGGGGTCCTCTTCCAGTTGGTCCTGCCTCCTTGGTCTTCCTCCTAGGGTTTCTTTCTTTCTCTCTAGCTTTAGGGTTTCTTTGCTCCCTAGATTCGATTGATCTCTATTGCTGGTAGAAAGATCTCTAGTGCGTAGTTCCTATGGTCTCTCTGCTTCACCCACTCCCAGAGTTCATCCTGGTAGTGGCTGCGGCTGGGAGACCCCGTGTCCACAGTGTTTGACCCCCGTGCACACGGGGCCCCGTGTCCACGGTCCTGTACCGTGCGCACGGGACCCCCGTGCCCACGGGGTCTAAACCCCCGTGTGCACGGGCTATCCAGAACTTTTGCCTAAGATTTCTGTCTATCCCCTTGCCTTTATTCTTGCACTTGTACTCATTTGTGGTTCGTGCTTTGTGTTGTTGGGTGTTTGCGTGTGTTTCAGACTCCGCTGATAAGAGGTCTGAGCTTCGTCGCAAGCGTGGAAAAAGAGGATCAGAGGACTTCACCATTGCTCGTCGTCAGCCGTCTGAAGGCATGGGTCAGGGGTCTGGGTCGGGTCAGGGCCGTGTTCGACGTGCTGCCTCAAAGCGGCCCGTTGTCGAGGCTTCCAACAATTCTAAGGAAGAATATGACTCACAAGATGATGTTTACTACGCCAATCCCAATATTGATGATGAGGTAGAAGAAGAAGATGATCGTGGTGAGGAAGATGAAGAAGAGGATGAGGAGTCTAGTCCGGAGCAAGCCATTCCGGGCGGGCGTGACCTCCGGAATTTGCCTCTTGTCAAGTGGACCAAGCCAGAGATCTGGGCTGAGAGACAGAGCCATCCGTATGTTGCTGCCACTGGTATGGGAGTGGATCCCCGGTTCAAGAATGAGTTTCATCAAAGGGTCTATCATGAGCTTCTTATGACCAAGTCCAAGAAGTTTGCCCCTCACAAGCAAGTCAACACTGAGAGTTTGCGCGACAATGACCATCTGTATCCCGGTGTGTACTCCGCTCTTGGACGACTGGGTCTGATTCCGTTTGTCACCTTCAACCACCCCTATATTGAAGATCTAGTGATGCAGTTCTTTGCCACTCTGTACTTCTCCAATGATTCTGCTCGCACACTCACCTGGATGTCCGGAACGCATCAGTGCTCAGCTCCTATGGCAAAGTTCTCCGAGATCATTCCCTATCAGTTCATGGATGAAGAGACCGTTTTTGATGAGTTTGGCGTTGTTCGGGAAAGTGGGCAGCGGACTAAAGATGAGATTGCCTTTGCTTACAAACAGGAGAAGTCTTTTGTCACTGGGTCAATCAAAGACCTCTTGCCTCTCTATGATACCATGCGCCATATCCTGAGGTATACCCTCACTCCAAAGGCCGGGGATTCCCATAACTTTTGGAGCTCCATGCTTGATGTCTTTGTGCATCTTCATCAGAAGAAGAAAGTGGATGTTCTGGACTTCATGTACTACGAGCTGCGCCAGTGTGTTCAAGAGAACAAGTCCTTGATCTATGCTCCTTTCATACAGGCATTGATTGAGACCATTTGTCCAGCAAAGTACATTGCCAGCTTCAAGACTTCTGTCCCCAAGCGCAACTCCAACTGGACCCCTGCTGCTCCTGCTCCCTATGTGCCTCTCAAGAAGGGGCACAACCCTAGGCCTGAGGATCGTGCTACCTACACTCCAGGCATGTCCTCTACTGCACGGATCCCTCGTGGTCGGGCCAAGTCCGTTGGATCGGAGGCCATCTTTGCCAAGGGAGAGAAGAAGTCACTGTTCAAGACCTTGAGCAACATGTTCAAGATGTGTCAGTCCATTCAGCGTCGTCAGATCAAGGAAATCAACAAGGAGAAGCTTGTTCGGCGTGAGCAGAAGGCAGCAAGGGCTGCTGCTGGTGAGGAGGTCGGTCCAGGTTCAGAGGAAGTCGATTGTGAGGCCACTGCTCGGTCTTTCCCAATGGCCGGGTGGCGTTTTGATGATGATGATGATGCCTCGAGTGCTCCTCCTCTTGTCTAATGGGTCTCGTGTCGCCATTTGTCTCCTTTTTGTTATCTTGATGACAAAGGGGGAGAAGTGGTGTGTGGTGTGTGTTCGTGTGTATGTTGAGATCTCAAGCCTCGTGTTTCTCGCTGTTGGTTGGTTTTAGTTGGCTTGAGATACTCTTATTTACCTTCTGCCTGTGTGGTTGTGAGACTCTAGCTTTATTATTGAACCTTGCCATTATCCTCTTATGCTTATTAGGTCTCTCATTATTTGCTCTCCCACACTGTGTCATGAGTTCTAGGCACCGTTATAGGTTTATTTTGTTGAAACTCATGACGTTTCTCTAATGATCTTGGTTGAACCTCCTATGAGTGTTCTAGATGCATTCTTGTTTCCGGGCACACTTTTAGGGGGAGCTATCATGATCATTATTTGTTCCATGGCTTTCTATCTATTTATTCTCCTTGCCATGCTCTAACCACGTTGTCATCAATGCACCAAAAAGGGGGAGATTGAAAGTGCTAAGTGGCACTTATGCTTTATTTTGGTGTGATGACAATGTGGTTAGTTGAACTAATATCGGTTGCTAAAGTTTATCTCAGGTTATTGGTTCTAAGTGTCCACGATGGAGATGTGCGACCCCCCCCCCCCATTTCAAAAAGGACAAATGCGTTGTCTTTCGACGCTTCGAAGGTTTAGTTTTGGTTTGCTTCGAGTCGTAGGAAAGACCGCACTATCAAGAGGGGTCTGTGTGGATAAATGTCGTGTGGGAATGCCATTGCCGAGCCTCACTCTCTTACCCTTCCCACTTCGAGCATCCTAAGGGCCTAGTGTGTATGCTATGGTACTCAGAAAGTTGCAACAGAAAGTTACTGGGTACCCCGTGTGCACGGGGTCTGTTGACCCCCGTGCGCACGGGGTACTGCGTAACTCTCTGGGTACCCCGTGCGCACGGGGCCTTTTGACCCCCGTGCGCACGGGGTACTGCATAACTCTCTGGGTACCCCGTGCGCACGGGGTCTTTTGACCCCCGTGCGCACGGGGTGGTGTGATTGTCTCTGAGTACCCCGTGCGCACGGGGCTGACTTAGCCCGTGCGCACGGGGTCCAACGGGCAGAAATCCCCACCAGCCCCTACTCACTATATAAAGGGCTTTCTTCCTCCTCCAACCCTTAACCCTAATGTCTTGTTGAGCTCCACCATTGCTACACCTCCTTTTGCTCAATACTCTCAATCCCTCCACCCAAACTTGTTGAAACTTTGGGGATTGGGAGAGCAAGACCCGATCTACATCTTGACCAAACCAAATCGCGTTCCCCGCAACATTTCTTCCCATTGACTTGTTACTCTTGGAGCTTCGGCTCCTAGGCGGCTAGAGGTTGCTCCGGAAGCTTCCTTGCTTGTGGTGTGCTCCGGAGAAGTTTGTAAAGGTGTGGTGGTCGCCTTCAAGACCAACCCCGAGTGATTCGAGGCTCATCCGTTGGGGGTGACTCGAAGGAGAATACGGTGAGCCTTCGGTGGCGTTACGCAAGCTTTGGCTCCGGCACCGCTCCAAACGGAGATTAGCTCTTCCCCAAGGAAGAGTGAACTTCGGGTTAAAATCCGCGTCCTCGTCTCACTTGTGGTTAATCCTTTCCCACACCTTTCCTTGTTGTTGTATGCTTGTTGACTTGCTAAGTAGTTTGTTGCCTAGCATATTTATCTTGGAGCTTACCTGTCATATAGGTTGCATTCACCTAGTTGCATATCTAGAGAACTCTTTTATCTGCTAAGCTTTAAAATCTACAAGAAAGTTTAAAATTTGTAGTCTCCTATTC
>NC_041385.1:48406414-48558378 GCF_002162155.2 Triticum dicoccoides
AGGAAAGCTCAAAACTTCTTGTGAGAGACGTAATCGGCATGGTATATCATTTGTGCAACTCCGATGAACGGGTGAGAAATTACGAACAAAAATACGTGGTAGAAGTTCAAAGTGAAAACAGCGGGAAGTTCGATGATTATAGAAAACTCAGATTTTTCTCGTTATTAAAGAATGCAAACAAGAAGTTCAAAAATAAAATAGCAAGAAGTTCAATTATTTAAAATAGAGCACTTCAAAATTCATAAAAAAAGTATTGAGAAATTTAGATTAAAATTCATAAAAAATTAGAATATTTTCACATAACCAAGAGAAGTTCAGATTGATAACTGTCAGAAGTTCGCATACTACACGGTGTGCATTTTCTATTAAAAAATAATTAAAAAGCAAAGACTAAAAGTTTTGTTGTTATAAGTTCAAGTCTTCGGTCGGAGAAAGTTAAAAAAATTATTGTGAGAAAGGTTTATACAAAAGGAATATCAATTGTGTAACACTAAGGAATGGATGAGGAAATTACGTCACAGAAGTTCAATGTGAAAACAGCAGAAGTTCAACTACTACATTGAATGAATTTCAGATGAAAAACTTTTAAAACCGTCGCGAGTATGAAAAAATGATCAACATGGGAAAGTTGCGTGTTTACAACAGATTTCCATCTGGATATCAATTGCTCAATTCCGGTGAGTGGATGGAGAGCTATGAGAAAAAAAAGCACGTGAAAAACATAGTGAAGTTCAGGTAGACATACCGAGAAGTTCAAGTTCTTCACGCGGTGCATTTTCGGAGAATCTGTTTCGTGACAAAGGCAGAACGCATGATCTCATTGTTTTCAAAATTACTTAAAAATGTCTAGGAATCAGAGAAAAACATCAACATTAAAAAGTTTCGCGTTTTCTGTAGCTTTTGAAGGGTATATTATTTCCCCATTCCGATAAGGTTTGTAGAAATTATGGCCAAAAAACGTTTCTAGCCATTTCCAATATTAACTTAAAACCGTAAGGAATTGGGAGAAACAATAGATACATAAAAGTTACGCATTTCCTCAAGCTTTCCAACGCCATATCATTTGCTGCATTCGGACGTATGGTTCAAAAATTACCTAGAAAATACAAATTCGGTGGAACTTGTATCATTTTCTAAATTACTTCTAAACCATTCAAAATTAGAAAATACTTTAAACATGAAAAAGTAGCGCATTTTCATAAGCTTTCCAACGCCATATCATTTGCCTCAATTGGATTAGCCATTTAGAAATCCCATCGAAAATACGAACTCGACTGTTTGATTTGTAAAATTTTATGATTTTCCAAATTACTTTTTAACCATAGAGAATTACAGAAAACTATCAACATGTGGAAGGAGCGGTTTTGCAGCAGCTTTCCAACGCCATATTATTTCCCTCATTCCAATAAATGTTTTAGAAATGCAATCGAAAATACAATTCATGTTTTTTGTATGAAGAAAAAACGGTTTTTAAAACTGCTCTTAAACCGCTTACATTTTGCCAAAAATTCAACTTGGGTCATGATAGTTGTGTCCATAGCTTTCCAACCGTATATCGCAAGCCCCATTTGGACACTTTTTAGCTGAAGTTCAACCTAGTACTCAGGAAAGGTCAGGTTGTGTAACTCAAGAAGTTCAGGTTGTGATTAGAATATTTTCTGATCTCGTGATCAGAATAGTATTTATGTGTGTGTGTTTGTGTGTGTGTGTGTGTATGTATGTTATTCTTCTGTAGACAGAGCAAATCACACGGCTTATTAGTACCAATTGTCTGTGTTATTATTGGTCTTCGCACACATTTTCTGATTACGGACCTGTTTGCCGCGTATCACACACATCTTGTTCAGTTGAACCATTTCCATTGTGTTGCCTAATCACACACAGTTCATCCTAGTGAACTGTATGCCGTATATCACACACACACACTCATCTTGGTTGCCCGGTTCTGTTGTTCTGCATCATCGCAAACAGTTCTTTTGGATTAATCGTTTGCCACCCATCCAATGGAGGGAAACATCTACATTAGCGCGGGACATGGCATTGACCATTGGGCGGCAACAGTTGGTCATCCGGGTGCGCAATAAAGGATGCAAAGAGGGATCCTACACCAGCAAGGACCAGCTTCGCAACCGACAGCTCATCTAACAGAACTCCCTAGTTAAACGTGTTGTGGCTTGAGTAGTCATCAGATGGGTGGCTAGATGGGAAGTGGCTTCGATGTTAAATTAACTAATGGGATGGGTCACTGTAAACATTTAATTGTCTTAAATGTATATAGTGCTCCCTCCTATTAGTTGAATTAACCTCGAGGTCCTTGTTTTGTAATTTTTGACATTTTTTGTTTTCTGAACACATGTTGATTGGCTTGGAGAAGGTCTATCTCGTTACTTTGTGATAATTTTTGTTTTTTGAACACATGTTGATTGGCTTGAATGAAGGTCTATCCCATTACTTTACGACATGTTTCCAAAACATGGACCTCGAGGTTAATTCAACTAATAGGACAGAGCAATATATACATTCAACGCAATTAAATGTTTTCCAAAAAAAGTGATATGATTTCTGTGAAACTTATAAGTCATGTATGTCAAATTAACCTTTGTGTACTTGTTCTCAAATTAACCTCCGGGCCTGTTTGCCGCATATCACACACATCTTGTTAAGTTGAACCGTTTATGTTCTCTTCCCTAATCTAAAACAGTTCATTCGAGTGAACCGTGTGTCGTATATCACACACACCTTGATCTGGCTGACCGTTTCTGTTGCTTTCCCTAATAGCAAACAATTCATCGGAGCGAACTGTATGCCATATATCACACACACATTGATATGGTTGCCCGTTTTTGTTGTTCTGTCTAATCACAAACAGTTCGTCTGGATCAACCATATGCCCAACATCGCACACGCAAGTAAAATCTGAACCGTGTTTGATGTAACCGCCATCTCAAATGTTTTACATCTTTTTGACGGTTTTTTACATCACTGTGTGCGATTAATGCACTGCACATAGTTTCGTTAAAGGGTCTCTGATCGTAGTGCCGCGTTAGCAGCATCCTGCAGTAGTGTATTGCAGAGCATTTGATACGTTTCCCTTCGGTCATCCACTCAGTGATCCAGTTGGTGCTATCCGATTCGTCTCCAAAGATGTACAAAGTGACATAGAATTGAAGTATTATCTCTTTGTTCCACAGATGCTGAAATGCAAAGGCATGTGTGAGGCCAAAATCTTCGATATCTTACAATACTTGCTTGAAACAACCAATATTCTTCATAGCAGTGATATCCGAGAACTCATGACGAAATATCTTGTGGCTGTCATATAGAACCTGAGAATAATATGTAGCCTGTTCGGGAGTCCAGAACCGAGGTGATTCAGTGGTGCGAGGCTTGGTGTACGGACTCTCTTGAAAGAAAAGAGGATGAGTGTTTCGATTGTAATGTGGCCCTTTGACGCCAACGCCAATAGAAAATAACGGCAGTCATTCTTGAGGATATGGATATTTGAGCTCATCTTCAACGGAAATCACTTCATCACCATAAACTACCGAGTATGAGTGATGAGCAGAAATAGATTTCACTATAGAAGGACCAATATCTGAACTTCTTTTTGCAGGGTCAAGTGAAATTTGTAGTGGAGAGGGAGTAGACACTTTGGCAGATGGCACTGTAGCTGAAACAGGTACTGGCGACTGTTCGGGTTGTTCTTCAGCAGATGGTTGTTGTGCAGAGGGAGGAGCCGAAACATTCGATTCATCATGAGTAGGAGAAACAATTGGCTGGGACTGAGGTATTTCACCTTCTTCTGAAACATTTTGTTGAGTGGGAATTTCTGCTTGAGCTGAGAGGCCATAGGCACTGGTTCAGTTGGCCTTGGCGAGGGAATTGCGTGCTAAGGAGACTTTTCAGTCGTAGGAGGAGGAGCATTTTTATTCGCGGTTTTCTTCTGCTTCTTCTGCTAAGCAATTGGATCAATGTGTCCCTTGAAAAGATCATTATAGCATGTGACTTGTGCTTGATGATCAAGGTAGATCCTTCGAACAATTCCATCAAGATCTGAGTGAAAACCTAATCTTCCACTGCGGAGAAGCTTCAAAGTCCGATTTACATCCACATATGATTGTCCAAGTTCTTTGATGACAAACTTGGACGTTGTTGTCTCCATTTGTTCATTTAGATCATTAAGTTCGGCTTGGAGGTTGTTGATCCCAATAGAGTCATCTCTCATATCTTTAACGACATCAGATGTTTGAGCATCAACTGATGAAAATATGCCCTAGAGGCAATAATAAAGTTGTTATTTTATATTTCCTTATATCATGATAAAATGTCTATTATTCATGCTAGAACTGTATTAACCATAAACTTGATACATGTGTGGATACAAAGACAAAACATTGTGTCCCTAGTAAGTCTCTACTAGACTAGCTCGTTAATCGAAGATGGTTTAAGTTTCCTAACCATAGAGATGTGTTGTCATTTGATGAACGGGATCACATCATTAGGAGAATGATGTGATGGACAAGACCCATCCTTTAGCTTAGCATATTGATCGTTCAGTTTTATTGCTATTGCTTTCTTCATGTCATATGCATATTCTTTTGACTATGAGATTATGCAACTCCCGGATACCGGAGGAATACCTTGTGTGCTATCAAACGTCACAACGTAACTGGGTGATTATAAAGATGCTCTACATGTATCTCCGAAGGTGTTTGTTGGGTTGGCATAGATCGAGATTAGGATTTGTCACTCCGAGTATCGGAGAGGTATCTCTGTGCCCTCTCGGTAATGCACATCATAAGAAGCCTTGCAAGCAAAGTGACTAATGAGTTGGTTGCAGGATGATGTATTACGAAACGAGTAAAGAGACTTGCCGGTAACGAGATTGAACTAGGTATGAAGATACCGACGATCGAATCTCGGGCAAGTAACATACCGATGATAAAGGGAATAACGTATGTTGTCATAACAGTTCGACCGATAAAGATCTTCGTAGAATATGTAGGAGCCAATATGAGCATCCAGGTCCGCTATTGGTTATTGACCGGAGAAGTGTCTCGGTCATGTCTACATAGTTCTCGAACCCGTAGGGTCTACACGCTTAACGTTTGATGACAATTTTGTATTATATAAGTTATGTGATTTGGTGACCGAATTTTGTTCAGAGTCCCGGATGAGATCACAGACATGACGAGGAGTCACGAAATGGTCAATAGGTAAATATTGATATATAGGACGATAGTATTCGGACACCAGAAGTGTTTTGGGGGTACCGGATACTTATCGGGTCACCGGAAAGGAGTTTCGACCACCCCTGGCAAAGATATGGGCATAATGGGCCAAGTGAGGGAAGACACCAGACCACAAGGAGCAGGTGCGTCCCTTATAGGGCCATCCATATGGGGAGGAAAGGAAAGGAGAGGGGGAGAAGGAAAGTATGAAGTAGGACTCCTACTTCCTTCCCCTCCCCCTCCTTCCTTTCCCCCTTGTCCAAAAAAAGGAAGGGGGAGGCCGAATTGGAGGAGGCCCCCAAGTAGGATTCCTCCTACTTGGGGCGCTCCTTGCTGCTCCCCTCCCTCTCCCACCTATATATACGTGGGTAGGGGGCACCTAGAACACACAACATCGATTCCTAGCCGTGTGCGGCGCCCCCCTCCATAGTTTACACCCCCAGTCATATTCTCGTAGTGCTTAGGCGAAGCCCTACATGGATGACTTCACCATCACCGTCACCACGCTGTCGTGTTGATGGAACTCATCTACTTCCTCGACGCTCTACTGGATCAAGAGTTCGAGGGATGTCATCGAGCTGAATGTGTGCAGAACTCGGAGGTGCCGTACGTTCGGTGCTTGATCGGTCGGAACGAGAGAAGAAGTTCGACATCAACCGCGTGGTCAAACGCTTCCGCTTTTGGTCTACGAGGGTACGTAGATGCACTCTCCCCCTCTCATTGCTATGCATCTCCTAGATAGATCTTGCGTGATCCTAGGATTTTTTTTGTAATTGCATGCTACATTCCCAACAGTGGCATCATGAGCCAGGTCTGTGCGTAGATGATATGCATGAGTAGAACACAAAGAGTTGTGGGTGGTGATCGTCATACCGCTTACCACCAATGTCTCATTTTGATTTGGTGGTATTGTTGGATGAAGCAGCCCGGACCAACCTTACATGACCACGTTCATGAGACCGGTTCCACCGACAGACATGCAACTAGTTTTGCATAAAGGTGGCTGGCGGGTGTCTGTTTCTCCTACTTTAGTTGAATCGAATTTGAATCATGGAAGAATCTGAACTTGAATCAGCATGGAAGAACCTTCTTTTGCTACATTTTGTCGCGCAACTAAACTGTATTTGGGCATTGCGCCGCCCCATCCCTGTTTAGGCATTGTTATCTTTGTGTTTTGCTCTTGCTATTAGTTGAACTGTGAATCTGATCGCAAAACCTGACTCATTATCATATATGCTCATTATAAGGCCAGGCAATAGCCTGCTATCTAAATGGGAAACTGAATCCAAAAAATGAAGGACAAAAAAATTAAGAGAAAAGGTATGGATCAGAGATACCTGCCCCCTCTATTGAGCTCCTGAGCAATCGGCCATCCGACGATGGGCACTTTGCTGCTGAGATTGCCCATCCCAGATAAGTATGGCCTCTTGAGTTCCTGAATCTTTATTGCTCGCGGTAGGCCACCACTGGGCGCCGCATCCTCCGGCGAACCGCGCCCCTTCGCCCATCGTAGTAATCACCACCACCAGGTTCGCAGGGGAGGGCGGGTTACATCGTGGACGGTAGGAGGAGAGGGCGGCCAACGCTGAGAAAGGGAGGAGTATGAGGAGGTGGTAGAGGCTGATGAAGGTGGGCTAGGGTTGAACGCCAGATGCCGCGCCAATTTGTCCACGAGGCACCGAGAGTCTGCCTATGCGCCGTCGATGAAGAACCACCCCTCCGAGGAACAGGCACCGATAGAGCCCACAACCGAAGAAAGCCGCCACCCAAATCGGAAGAGGTATATAATTAAGACAAGAGACAAATAAGACATCACATTGATCCACATATGCTAATATTATTTCCACCGTTTGATTAAAATAGTAATGGCTGAGATTTAAAAGATTTTATGTAACATGCTAACGTGTATCTACCAGGATATTGCACCGTCACGTATAAACATATACATGGTACATGTGTAAAAAGACCTGCAGTCCGCACGATCGTGCCATCGTGGTGCATGTAGAGTCGATGAAGGATTAAAACAGAAACTACCAAACGTGTCTACGTTGGACTCTACAACGGATTCTAAAGGCAATGGGGCGTTACATGTACATGGAGTGTATGCATGTAATTGACTAGAGGGTCACGCGCGCTTTGCCGCGCCGAGAATACATACGATTGACATGCTGGAAATACAAAAGATTGACATGTGCTGTCAAAAAGGTTGTTTCTCAATTGAGTCATTATGCGTGTATGAAGGTAGCTAGGCCATACAGCTCAGAGCTTACTGTACCATCTTTGATCCATACTACACAAGAGCATCAACCACTTTATTATATACCCATGAGCAATAGCAAATAGAAAACACATTGAAATGGAGAAAAGATAGGGCCCTAATATCCCTGAACAGAACTCCACTCCGACCTAAATCGTGGCTGTGTGTTGATTGCCTGAATCACCAGCTGGGCGTCCTACTCAACTACAATGTTGCTGATGCCCCATGCGCATGCAGTGCAGCCTGTGAGTGAGCTAGGTGACCTGTAGACCATGTTGAGGTCATTAGAAAGAAGCCCAGCCCTGCTGTCCTGATGCACTTAGCGATATATCTCGTCGGCCAAAAAATATATATAGAAAGAGCGGTTCAATGTAAAATTGTGTTTCGTTAATTTTAGCAATAAATGACTATGTAGTTGCATCAGTTTTGCCTACAGATATGAATTGAATGGATAAGACCAGGAATAATTGAACGGATATTATAACTGCATGATGTAATTTCTTAGATGCTAATCAACAAAACATATTTCGTCTTCTCTTCAAATTTTATGTTATAATTAATTGGTACTCCCCCTGATCCAAAAAAAGTGTCGTGGTTTTAGTTCACTTTTTTTGTATCGGAAGGAGTACTATTTATATGGGATTGTTCCTACAAAAGAGAAGGAGAATGGCAAAAATGATGTTTCGGAGCACTAAGCCTGTAGTAGAGAATCAGTTTACCAACGCTTACCTATCTTGCAAGGCAATGGCTTCAGGAAGTTGAGGATTTTCATACCATTTGCATAATGTTGATCCCTGAAGCGACCACATTCTAATATATAAAATGTATTGGTAAGTAAGGCAAGGAAACAGCCTTATAGGATTCAACATGAAAAGCAAATGTATGGGGCGCTGTGTTCGCACACGAACACGTCATCGTGTACCTCCAAGGCCGAGGGTGATGCACCGCAGCTCACGTCGAATGAGACCCGCTGGAAGCGCGGTACGCAAGACAATCCGGCGGGTGCTTTTCAAGACCCGAAACCCCACGCGCCCGGGAGGGACCCCGTCTAGACGCGCGGCGGCTATGGGCTGCCCTAGGTCGGTTCGCCCGCCCCTAGAGCCTCGAGGATCGCTGCCCTTCAACACGAAGAATGAACGAAGAACGAGAGAGAAAGAACAAGGAAGGGATGTAAAACTAGGGTAAAAAATAGATGAGTTTTGCGATTGTGTGTTGTTGTTCAATCGGCCGTCACCTTTTGTCTATATAAGAGGCGGGTGGACTTCCCGTACAAGAAAAGGACTTGCCTAGCCGTCCAAATCATTAAAACCTAACAAAACACGGACTATTCACGACCCCCGGCCCGGATGATCCGGCCTAGCCCAGTTTTTTAACAGCAGCTCACTGTTTTGACTCTAGAATCCTCATACGACCTCGGATTTGGACGTTTTTTATATCCAAATCAACTGTCTCGACGAGACTCACAACTTTCATGTTGAACACTTTTTCATCCGAGACCATCTTGAGGGTGTTTCGGGCCGTTTTCTAAAGTCTGCAGCAGAAAAACGTGTCCGGACACCCGGACGATTGCCCGGATTGTCCGGCCTTTACCCGGATCATCCGGGAGTTGATCCAGATCATCCGGCTTCAACTTTTAGCTTCTGTTGTTTTGGTCAATTTTTCGGCCCTCGGCCGGATGATCTGGACCCCGGTCCGGATGATCCGGCCATACAGTGCTGCAGCGCACAGTTTTGGCTGTAATTTTTGCATACGAACTTGGATGGGGACGATTCTTATATCAAAATCGTTCGTTTCGACGAGACGAAGAACTTTACAGTTGTAACTTTTTCAATCAGAGGCCATCTTGGGGGTGTAATCAGCCGAATACTGTTCTGAACACAAAATCTCAATACTTCGAATACAACTTCGGCCTTAGAGATGAGATCGGATGGCTATGGCCCAAATATCAAATTCTCCTTTTGACGATATGGAACTTTCTCGCTTTGATCATTTTTCCATTTGAGACCTTCTTAATTACGTTTTTGACCATGCCAAAATCTGGTGTCAACACATGCCCCCCAGTTTTTCGGCAAAACTTGTGTGCCGAAAAATAACTTGCACGAAGTTTGTTGTAAGCACGATGTCAACACTCCATCGGCCGTTTTGTACGTGCTTTGGACGATAAGTATATATCGGCCATTTAGATTAGCAACAAAAATAAAGCTAACGAACATATAATGATTTGATAATACTCTTTCATGATGTAAGAAATTATATTGCATCCATGGGTCAAAATAAGTCCACGGAGGGTAACCAGTCATACCTGAGGATGAATTTCATGGCATATGCATTAATGACATAGTTGAAGAATATGAATGTTGTTTGAACCGAAGATTCTGATGTGCAAACCCTCGACTTGGTTGTTCGAAGCTTGCACTCTTCTCTTTCTTCACCTTTGTCGCACTTATTGCAACGGAATCTTGCATATTATTCTTGTTTTTAGTACTTCCTTTGGGAACCCATGCCATGTTCATCTTATCAAGTTCTTGTGCACTAAGCTTTTGTACTTTCTTCTTTTGCCAATATGGTAAGCCGAGTGGGCACCCCGGCTGCGATTTTATTTGAAGTAATGTCAATTCTTGTTTTATCTTGGGCACTCTCAACTTCCTCCCTTCAGATTTGGCACTTGATTGACTCTCAACAATTGATTGCTTCATCTCATTGCCTTTAGTAGTCAATATCAACATTTTAGTTGGCTATTTTTCTTTTGAGATCAAATCTGAAGTAGCACTCTTACGACCATCTCTTTTAACGCGGTAAACTTGCTTGACCACCTCCTTTCTAATCCTTGAGCACTGGACCGATTCCTTATGATCGAAACGGTTTTTAGCATGTGATTGTTCAAATGCTGATCTTCTCGGACCTGCATAATATTGGTTAGATGGTCTAAAATAAGATGGAGAGTGTGCCCTCGTATCATACCTGTCCCATGATGGATATGGATCTATATGAGCATAGGGAGGCATCCACGGCATTGGCATTGGCGGCCCAAAATAAGGATATGAATATGTTGCATTAAAATTTGCACTTTGCCAATACCGATCCTCATATTTGCGCCTTGGGGGTGATCTTGGTTTCTTTGCATGATTTGACCGATAAGTATTCTTCTCTTCACTCTTCTTTTGATATTTATCCAATAGTTCAGCAAAGGTGATTTTTGATCTCTTACACTTGCGCTTATTTCGGCCTTTGTTTTGTTTGGTTGAGCTTGCACCAATCACTGGATTTGCTTGTTGCCCCCCAGTCCTTGGCGTCTCCGTTGTAGCTTCGATGGAATTCTCGCCCTCAAAATTATGTTCATTATGCTCTTCAACAACTTTTTTACTTGAAAGCTTGACCCCATCACCTGCAGTTTTTACCTCCTCTTTAAATGGATCGGCTTGAAACAGCCGATGCAAAAAGTTTCTGCCATCGAGACCAATCGGAATAGATTGGTCATCTCTTGGTGTCTCAACAAATTTCAATCGTCCTTTATCAATGGCCGATTTAACTATTTGACGAAACATATTGCAATCCTCAAAATTATGTTTGAACGAATGATGCAACCTACAATACATTCGTCCTTGAATTGATTGCTTGACACAGTGATCAAGAATTCTTATGTAATTATTTTTCAGCAATAAATCAAATATTTGGTCACACATGCTTGAATTGAAGGTAAACTTCTTGCTTTCTAGCCAATCTTGCTGTGTGAACGGCTTTGAAGATAAGCAAACGAATGGTTTAGATTTGGAATCTTCCCATTCGGCTATACAATGTGTTTTCCACTCTATCTCCGGTGTCTTTGGATAAGATATTATATTAGCATCGGATTTCTCAAAAGAAATTAACCTTGGCTTTAAACTTCCGATACAAAAATATTTAGAACACACATGTCTCAATTAAGACAAAGTGCAAGCCAAGTAGGAAATAAGCAAAGCTACCCAACTAGATATGAACTTTAGATAAAGCAACGGGGAAAGCTTTGGCCACAACAATAAGTCATTATCGGTCTTTATAAATGGTGCAATGGGTTGACCGATATAGTCTATAACAATTTTGTTGCTAACAAGTAAATTACGCTTCTTCATTGGTCTTTCAAAATTACTTATGAGAATTTTTCTTATAGAAGCATCGACAATAAAGTTGCGACCAAATCGGAAGATAGGCAAGTCACTTGCTAGACATACCTCTTCAATTACGTTGGGAGAGCATGATGGTTGTATCACTTGAATAATACTTTGTTCCACTTTTGAATGACTCTCCAATGCCTTGGCATCCTCTTTTTCTTTGATAGATTCGGTACACATACTATTTGATTCCGCTTTTTTAATAACTGAATTAACTTTGTTATCCGAATCACCACTCTTTCTTTCTTTGATTCGCAAGGTTGCTTGTTCTTGTCTAAATTCAGCAAACATTGCAGCTAGTCTATCTTTAAGCTTTTTTCGACCAATTTCAGCCCAATCTTCATCGGATTGCCCCCCAATACTTTGAGACGCTTTCGGCAATGGTGTGTTGCCGAAATTTTGTAATTGTGCAGGGGCAACATGATATGCTACATTACTAGGTAAAGACACATGCGCTCTGGTAGAATTCTCACTTATTCGGCCATGAGCATGAAGGTGCAAAGCCGAATCACGAATATCTACAATTGCGTATGGTGCCGAAAAATTCGTAGCATGAGGTGTAGCATACGATGTTTGAGGGTAATTGGCCGAATAACTAGTAGTAGCATGGCCAATTCCCCTATCCACCGACACGTTTGGATTAACATACTGCAAGTTATTTGCCGATGAATAAAAAGTTGAAACACTTTGTTGCATACTATTGGAAGTTTCTACATGGGGTGTCTCAACATGATTAACCGAACTCATCATGTTGTTCATCGGCATATAGATTTGTGGGTTTGCCGATGCATTGGAGTTGGGATACATATGTTGCATGTTGCTAAAATTATATGAAGTTGAAGCATAAAGATTATTCTGAATCGGCTGTTGCACATAATTAGATGCATGATTGATAAAACTAGGGCTAGCCGATACAATATGCTCATTAGACGATCTAGCAACAACATATGCATTATTTGCATCTACATAAGTGAATTGGGTATTCATGTTACCTTTGTAGATTGCAAACCCTAGATGACGATCTCTTCGTAGCAAGAACGGGCCGGAGACCGTTCAAAGCTTCGTTCCCAGCGGAGTCGCCAAAAAGTGTGTTCGCACACGAACACGTCACCATGTACCTCCAACGCCGAGGGTGATGCACCGCAGCTCACGTCGAAGGAGACTCGCCGGAAGCGCGGTACGCAAGACAATCCGGCGGGTGCTTTTCAAGACCCGAAACCCCACGCGCCCGGGAGGGACCCCGTCTGGACGCGCGGCGGCTATGGGCTGCCCTAGGTCGGTTCGCCCGCCCCTAGAGCCTCGAGGATCGCTGCCCTTCAACACGAAGAACGAACGAAGAACGAGAGAGAAAGAACAAGGAAGGGATGTAAAACTAGGGTAAAAAGTAGATGAGTTTTGCGATTGTGTGTTGTTGTTCAATCGGCCGTCACCTCTTGTCTATATAAGAGGCGGGTGGACTTCCCGTACAAGAAAAGGACTTGCCTAGCCGTCCAAATCATCAAAACCTAATAAAACACGGACTATTCACGCCCCCCGGCCCGGATGTCCGGCTCAAGGCCCGGATGATCCGGCCTAGCCCAGTTTTTTGACAGCAGCTCACTGTTTTGGCTCTAGAATCCTCATACGACCTCGTATTTGGACGTTTTTTATATCCAAATCAACCGTCTCGACGAGACTCACAACTTTCATGTTGAACACTTTTTCATCCGAGACCATCTTGAGGGTGTTTCGGGCCGTTTTCTAAAGTCTGCAGCAGAAAAACGTGTCCGGACACCCGGACGATTGCCCGGATTGTCCGGCCTTTACCCGGATCATCCGGGAGTTGATCCAGATCATCCGGCTTCAACTTTTAGCTTCTGTTGTTTTGGTCAATTTTTCGGCCCTCGGCCGGATGATCTGGACCCCGGTCCGGATGATCCGGCCATACAGTGCTGCAGCGCACAGTTTTGGCTGTAATTTTTGCATACGAACTTGGATGGGGACGATTCTTATATCAAAATCGTTCGTTTCGACGAGATGAAGAACTTTGCAGTTGTAACTTTTTCCATCAGAGGCCATCTTGGGGGCGTAATCAGCCGAATACTGTTCTGAACACAAAATCTCAATACTTCGAATACAACTTCGGCCTTAGAGATGAGATCGGATGGCTATGGCCCAAATATCAAAATTTCTCCTTTTGACGATATGGAACTTTCTCGCTTTGATCATTTTTCCATTTGAGACCTTCTTAATTACGTTTTTGACCATGCCAAAATCTGATGTCAACACGCTGCAGAGGAATTGGCCTTTGATTGTTTACCTTCAAATATAAGACATGTCACCCGAATAGGAAGGACAACACCACTGATCCTCTGCTGGCCATGTCCATATATCATTTGGCACTGGAGCCCTTGGTGTGTTGATTCCATATGGCAACCATTGTTGTGTATGTACCATATAAGCCAAGAGGCTGATATTAATATGGCAGATAGAACAATTAATATAGCCATCCATGAACAAATATCCTATAAATCTGATGTCAATGGCAGCAGAAAAAGAGGCAGGGGCATCGGGTATTGTCTTGCTTCTCAGGGCGTTCACACTGCCTCTGTGATTTAGCTATGCCAATGCCTACATAAATGGAAATGCATCAATCTGTCCCCTATGCTGACATTGAACAATTTAATGATCGTGTAAATCCCAAATCCCCTTTCAATGGACATTGTAATTCAAATATGAGACTAATATTGCAAATATTGCAAACCGTGAGGACTAAAATACCATGAAATGTCAAAAGGTAATCCTGTCCAGGAAGTACAGGTGCTGCCATTTTTGTGCTTGAACAAAGAAAAGTAAACTAAATATACATCACTTTGGCCTTCAGGCCGATCAGCTGAAATGGCAGGAAGAAGCTAATTAATTTGTGAAAAACAAAGAAGGAAATGAAGGAGAGAGCATGGAACTCACTCAAGCATTAGACAAGCACCACACCATTACAAAGCATTGCCAAAATTAATTCACCATACTTCCTAGTACTTCACCCAAATCTGTGTTGGCATTTTTTTATAGCAATCAGGTCATAGGATGAATTAGAGCATCTTATAGAATAAGTTGCTTCGATTATCCACATTCCTCTGTTTGTTTGCCACATAAGGTCCCTGTACAAAATCAAGAGCTGTAGACCACCTCTTCTTCTTGGAGCAGCAACTTTATACTACGCTCTTAATCAGCCATGGAATGAGTAAGATATGGTACATGTCTCATTTGAACGGTTCACTAAATCCAAAAAAAAATAACCATGGAAGAATCTGAACTTGAATAAGCATGGAAGAACCTTCTTTTGCTGCATTTTGTCGCGCAACTAAACTGTATTTGGGCATTGCGCCGCCCCATCCCTGTTTAGGCATTGTTATCTTTGTGTTTTGCTCTTGCTATTAGCTGAACTGTGAATCTGATCGCAAAACCTGACTCATTATCATATATGCTCATTATAAGGCCAGGCAATAGCCTGCTATCTAAATGGGAAACTGAATCCAAAAAATGAAGGACAAAATAACTTAAGAGAAAAGGTATGGATCAGAGATACCTGCCCCCTCTATTGAGCTCCTGAGCAATCGGCCATCCGACGATGGGCACTTTGCTGCTGAGATTGCCCATCCCAGATAAGTATGGCCTCTTGAGTTCCTGAATCTTTATTGCTCGCGGTAGGCCACCACCGGGCGCCGCATCCTCCGGCGAACCGCGCCCCTTCGCCCATCGTAGTAATCACCACCACCAGGTTCGCAGGGGAGGGCGGGTTACATCGTGGACGGTAGGAGGAGAGGGCGGCCAACGCTGAGAAAGGGGGGAGTATGAGGAGGTGGTAGAGGCTGATGAAGGTGGGCAAGAGTTGAACGCCGGATGCCGCGCCAATTTGTCCTCGAGGCACCGAGCGTCTGCCTATGCGCCGTCGATGAAGAACCACCCCTCCGAGGAACAGGCACCGATAGAGCCCACAACCGAAGAAAGCCGCTACCCAAATCGGAAGAGGAAACAAGTACAGTTGGCTCAACGTTCGTTGACACAACCAACCAGCCAACCGACTTCACGTGTGTACTTTTAGCGTTTCAATTTTTTGTTAACCATATTGAAGAAAAAATTTCACAGTACATTCAAAAAATGTTCAGTGTGTATAAAAAAATGTTCATCATGTATAGAAATTTTGTTCAGCATGCATTCGAAAGGAGTTGATCGTATTTAAAAAAAAGTTATACATGTATTTGAATATTGTTCACCAAACATTGAAAAAATGTTCAGTGTGTATATAAAAATGTTCATGGTGTAGAGAAATTTTGTTCAGCATGTATTCAAAAAAAGTTCAGCGTATTTTTAGAGAAATGTTCTGTGTCTCTTTGAATAATGTTCACCCTATACTAAGAAAATGTTCAATGTGTATTCAGAACTATTTTTGAATACGCGGACTTTTTTTGCATGCTCAAGAACTCCATCCGTAATATTTGAACATATTTTCAATAATTGAAATGTATAAATGCCACAGTGTATTTGTGCAATAAATAGCGCGTCTATTTGCTATTTATTTAAACTTTCGCGGTGAAAATATTGGCTAGTAGTTAGTTAGTGCAGTGGCTAGCCTCGGTGCGTGGAAGCAGAAGGTCGCGAGGTCGAATCCTGGTCGGGACGTATTTTTGGCTGTCATTTTTCGCGTTGCTTTTGTTGCGTGATCGTGGGCTGGCCCATCCAACCGCTGTGGGGGCGCCAGATCCCTTGCGCGGCGGTGAAGGCGGGGAGCTCCTAGTCAACGCTGCAGGCGCCTGCAGCGTCGCTGGAATGGGCCGGCCCAACACGCGCTCGTACTCGTTCGCTGTTAAAGTGGAAAAGCAATAAAAAGTGAGGACGACTGGGGATTCGAACTAAGGACCGGATTGTTGTGACTGCACCTCACCAACCACTAGACCAAACTAACGTTGCTGTCTACTACAAGAAAACAGAGCTAGTTAACCGTTTCGTGCAGTAAAACATTAATATATACTCAATATAAATTATCTCAAAAAAGAAAACGTGAATTCAAAAAAAATCATCAAATTTTCAGAAAAGTTTCATAAAAATGAAAAAGGTTCATTGATTTTCAAAAAAAAGTTCATTGAATACGAAGAAAGTTCATCGGATTCGAAAAATTCAAAAAATGTTCATCGAAATCAAAAAAAGTTCATCGGTTTTGAAAAAAGTTCATCGAATTCGAAAAAAGTTCATCGAATTTGAAAAAAAGTTCATCAAATTTTGAAAAAGTTCATCAGATTTTAAAAAAGTTCAGCAATTTTTTAAAAAAAGTTCATCAATTTTGAAAACAGTTCATCATATTCAAAAAAAGTTCATCGGATTTGAATAAAAGTTTATCGAATTTGAAAAAAAGTTCACAAATCTGAAAAAAGTTAACCAATTTGAAAAAAAAAGTTCATTGAACTCGGAAGCAAATGGAAGGAATAAATGATGTATAGATTAGAATGTTAGCACAGCTGCGCTTGTTGGCTGGTTGGTTAGAACAGGCAACCTTCGATTGGGAGTTCGCAGGTTCGAATCCATCTCATAGAGCTCTTTTTTTGCCTTTTAACAGAAAAGGTTGGAAGGCAAAATGGGCCGAGCCCAAGTAGCTGCGCCCTTCAGGCGCCCGTTTGCTCGCGGGCGCATAAGCGCCGAATAGGATCTGCCGTGAAGGCGCCCTATCGGAGGTCCCCGTACAGCCGTGGAATTCCCTATTCGCCGCTCTCTGCGGCAAACAGAAGCTGCTTCGCACAGGCGATTGTTCGGTTTTGGGCCGGCCCGTCTGCCCGTTTTCAGTGTTCCCGGTTTTGCGAACCTTCTGAATGTTCCCAGCCGGTTTTTTATGGTTTTAGGAACCTTTTAGAAGGTTCCTGAACCGGATTTCTTTCTTTTCTTTTTTTTCTACTTATTTTTTCCTTTTCTCTCCCTGTTTCCTTTATTGTTTATTTTCTTTATTTGTTTCTTTTTTCTCTGATTTTCTTTTCTTTTCATTTTCATTTTCTTTCTCAGATTTCATTTTCTTTTTCAAAAATTTTGTTCATTTTTACAGAAAACGTTTGTGTTTTCAAATTTTGTTCATAACTTGCAAAATTTGTTCGCTTTGTTTCAAAAAATGTTCATCATTTCATGAAATGTCCCATTTTAAATATTTGTTAAAAAATTCAAAAAATGTTCGCAGTTTAAAACTTTGTTCAGAATTTCATAATTTGTTCGCAACTTCAAAAAAGTTTCATATTTTTCAAAATCATTTTCTACAGTTTCAATTTTTTTGTTCGCCTAGGCAAAACAAATGTTGCTGTTTTCAAATTTTTGTTCAGAAATTTTATAAATTTTTAGAATTTAAAAAAAGTGTTCGTCTTTTCAAATTTTGTTCACAAACTAAAAAATGTTCGGTTTAAGAGATATGTTTCCGCTTTCAAAATTTGTTCAAAAATTACCCAGGAATTTCAAAAAATGTTTCCATTTTTGAAAATTGTTCAAAAAAAGTTCAGAAAAATGTGCACACTCTCACTTTTGAGTTTTGAAATTGTTCAGTTTCAAATTTTTGTTCACAAATTTCAAAAAATGTTCGGGCGGTTCAAAACATGTTCCCGTTTTCAAAAAATTGTTCGCAATTTTAAAAAATGTGCACCTTTTAATTTTTTCAGGTGTTTCGAAATCGTTCAGTATCAAATTTTTGTTCACAAATTAAAAAAATGTTCGGGCGGTTCAAAACATGGTCCCGCTTTCAAAATTTGTTCACAAATTAAAAAAATGTTCGGGCGGTTCAAAACATGGTCCCGCTTTCAAAATTTGTTCACAAATTTGAAAAATGCGCATGTTTACATTTTTTCAGCAGTTTTGAAATTGTTCAGTTTCAACTTTTTGTTCACAAATTTCATAAAAAATGGGCAGTTCAAAAATGTTCTCGTTTCCAAAAATTGTTCGCAATTTCCAAAAATGTGCATGTTTTCATTTTTTTAGGAGATTTGAAAATTGTTCAGTTTAAATTTTTCAGAAAATGTTCTTGTTTTCACATTTTTCAAATATGTTCGTGTTTTCAATTTCTGCCTTGGAATTTTAAAAAGTTCCCGTTTCAAAAAAATGTTCCTGATTTTTGCAAACATTTCGTTTTTTTTTTGCAAATCAGCAATTTGCTTGTGTGTCACAGATCCCTTCGTTTTTTTTAATAAAAATGCTTTTGAAATTCAAGATATATATTTTTGACTGCGCTGTGTGTTTGGTTCTTTAAGCTTGGCGCTGCTGAAGAATCATTTTTTTAGGGATGCTGAAGAATCATTAACGGCTGATAGCTCAACTGGTAGTACCACTTTTCGTATAGTGTTAGGTCCTGGGTTCAAATCCCTGCAACTGTGGTATTTCTTTTGTAGACAGAAGGGAAGCGAACAGCAGTACAAACAGAAAACGGCCCAACAAGCCCGCCAAGTAGAGTCTCTGTGCGAAACACAAACTAATCGAGAAGCGAGAGACAAGCAGCGGCCAACACATAAGCAAAAGCCCATAAGATTGCCGCGGCTCATCTGCAAGCAGGCCCATATACAGCTAAGCAGCGTAGAAAATATTAACAATCGGCCTCACGAACCAACTCTCTTTACAGCGACTAGTAAGTATGCACGTGCAACACACGTATCATAGAGTTATGAAATAGAGAGAAAATTGGATCGCAGGAAAGGGAGCGGTGGCATAAGTATCGAGGGAGGAGGATTGATTATTGTGGACATGCCTGCAGGTTTCCTTGGTATTTCCAAGCTACTTTTAGTGACTCTTTTGATTATGTTGGACTATTGTAGAAAAGATTATTGGGAACCTTTTTTGTGTAAAATCAGTAATCAATAACTGGGAAACATGTCCGATTTGGATGGAAGAGGTAAAAGAAATTTCCAAGGTAAGACCTGAAGCTTCCTTGAACTGAATGTTGGTTATGCAAGTAGTCAAAGTTAGGATCTAGCGTGTCAGTTATGCACTCTGAAGAAATGTAAATCTTTTAACTTGTCTATCAAGTCAAGGATACATGATCCAACTATTGACATACTTTATAAAATCTGTCAGGACTATCTATAATAAATATAGCGAAAGCAATCACATGTAAGCACAATGTCTGAAAATGTCAAACTGTGTACAAGTCAATTTTACACTAAAAGTAAAAATAGATTTTATGCACTGTAAATGACAGAATCTACCAACAAAGCTTAAAGGCACGGACTGGCAATATATATTTGTGAACCGAACATGACATAAACTGGCAATATAACCTCACGCCACTGTTTGGAAATAAATATGATGGTACATGACATTAACATTAAAAGTGATGTTAAAGAAATTTGAAGCCATCTGACAAAAATAGAATATCACATTAACCAACAGTCTACCCTATTTTTCACTCTAATTTAAGGGAAATAAACATGTTTTTTACATGACAGGGAAGACAAATGACACATGCTCCTTTTCAGTGGCAAAACAATTTCACTCTTGAAGATAAGTGTTGGAAACATGCACATCTTCTTATTTGACACCTGAACAAGCGATTGGATTGCTTCCAGTATTACAGGGACCAAAGGTCATGAAACATCAGTGTGAATCCCATATCAGATCAATTTGGATTTTCCCTTCCATATCTAGATTGTGTAAAGTTGGATCCGATTGCAGTATTTATATGTAATTTAGCAAGAGTTCTACCAAGCCATTAACTATAGAATACATATTTATTTCTTAGGTGAACATTGATATTATTTAGGAGTGAAAGACATACATGACCCCACAAACTATTTCTGGAATATAAATTGATTAATATCAGTAGCAAGTTAGGAAAGTCATGTATGTGGCTAATCAGTAGTTAGAAAGGTCATATCTCCATAAGAGATAGGTAACTAGTTCATAATTCACAACATGAAACCATTTCAGACTTGTAAACACATTTCGTAAATCAAAAACCATCTAAAAACATTTCAGAGTTTGTTGGCATGCCCATATGTATTTAAATAAAATGATGATTCAAATAAAAAATAAAAAATTCTAACAAAGTATGGTTGACTACAAAATAGCTTGAATAAATATCAATCGAACAAGAACGAACGTGCATCATCCCTCTAAAACATATCTATAGACAATATTCTTGGTGCTTTTTCCTGATTTATCAATATGTTTGTTCGGCTTGGCCAAAATTCGTGTCGTCCGCCTTGATACACCCCTTGACAAGGTAACATACAACTGACCATGGGAGAACACCAACTCGGGAAGATAAATGCCAACATTTGGGATGGTCTGGCCCTGCGCCTTGGTAATGGTCATCACAAAACTTAGGCGGATGGGAAATTGTTTCCTCTTAAGCTTGAAGGAAAGTGAGATGTCCTCCGATGGTGACAAAGGGATCCTTAAGATTCCTCTTCCCAACATGTTGCCCACCAACAATCTCTGCATCAATTGCATTATCTTTGAATGCTCTAATCATTAGCCTTGTTCCATTGCAGAGGACATTGTGAGGGTCGAGGTTCCGTAGCAGAATGACGGGGCAATTGACCTTCACTTTCAACACATGTGGTGGCAATCCATTTGGGGTGAGCGAATTCACAAAGTCAATCGGGTTGTCATCCTCAATAGAGTAGTCATCCTCAATAGAGTCGAAGCTATGGTATACCTTCTCTTGGCCAGGAAACATATTAACTTTGTTATGGTAGTCGAAGGTTGGTATGCTCGAATTTTTTCAGAAGCTATGGTATATCTTTTCGAACTGTTATTAGTAATCATGTGCTTCCAGTTAGCACACTCCAAAACCTTTAATAATGAGTACAACAATTTGAGGGAGCTAACAATGACAGTGACAACTTGAGTTGAATTTATTTAGTCAGTACACGCACCTTTGAATTATCTTGATCGGTCCCAGTGGATTTGATCCCAAACTGCATATCAGACGTAACACGTCTGCTTGCTCGCTCGCTCGTTGATGTAGCCGCTCAGGGCTGTTGGAACATCTGGCAAAAGATCAATATAAAATATGGTGGATTCAGAACGCTAAACCAATTCACAAAGGAGCGGGAGCACACATACGCAAAGCTTCACTCAAACAAGCAGAGAGGCAGATTATTAGATGAATAGTAGTAAAGATAGGTACGTGTACAACACAGCTAGGGGTTGGAGCAAGGAGGTCGATGGCGGCGCGAGGAGGGCTGCCTGAGAAATTCGGGTCGAGAGGTTTGAGCGAGGACCGGACGGCCCAAGGTGGAGGTCTCCAGGTTGGAGCGAGATCGCGGTAATTATTGCATAATTATTGGATCATGGTAATTATTGCTAATTGATTATGATCATCCCATCCCAGGTTGGTAAGTTTTGCGTAATTATGATGGCGTAGATCATGGTAATTATTGGAAATTGATTTTGGTAAATGATGTGATACAACATTAAGCCAATCCGGTCCATTGAGAGATTGCGGATGTATGGCTGAGATGTAATGTTTCTGCCACAACTCGATTGTTTGATAGTAGTAGAGATTCACCAAGAGCTCTCAATTCGTGGGAGCTTAGAAACTGTACTGATGTGTGCTAATTAAATGAAAAATAATAGTGTTAATCAAATGGACTCCACTGCCACTAGATGGATAACCTAGCTGTCATCCGGACGGCCGGCCGAGGCAGACGCATTGACAAAAGCCATGCATACGGAGACATGGACTAACACTCGGCAACTTAAATTGAAAAATATATTTAAATAACCACGATATTATCTCAAAAATCAAGGTTGGGGCCTTAGTCGATGGAGCTGAAAATCTAAACGAGCTAGATCGACCACTCGCATATTAGGTGATCAACTGACAATGCCTCGCATGTTACACCAAAGTACAAGAATCATATAGAATTTACACTATATTAGTAATATATCTATATTTATCTCTCAAATCCATATTAATTATCACCATGTAAGTACAACTTTACAAAAAAATAGTATTGAACAATATGAAAAAAATATTGTGACATGCTAAAATCTCTAATTAATATACAACTCTTATTAGGTGGATACGAAGTACATGCCTATTTTATAAATCTATAATACATATAACACTTATCATCTAATTTATTTATGAAATATAAAATACGAAATGAGAGCAAGTGCTTGCAGTTAGGTTTCTGTAGTATGTCCAACGAGCGAAAATGAATAGATAATTATGTTTCCTAACTTGGACAAATGAAGAAAAGAAATTTGATTAAGATAAGCATGTGTGAAAGTTTTTGAACACAGAATTGCGCTGAGTGAGAAAATAATACAATTCAACCAATGTTTTTTTAGCGGAAGCAACCAATGTTTAGGTCTTATGAGAAAGAGAACATGTAGCATATTCAGATACAAACGATCACTATGCTAAAAGTAAGTTTTGTAGAACAATCCTTGAAGATTGTCCATGGTTTTGCACGTGTGGAATAGTGGAACAGAGTGAAATAGGTACTATTTATTTTTTGGGAAAATAGTTACAATTCTTACCAGGGAATAGTGCCTATGGTTTTGCACGTCTAGCCACCAACATCAATACCATTAACATTTAGAGTAGGATGAACATGTGGGGATTCATCTTCATACATTATGGTGCGCGAATCAATACTGGTGAATACAATAAAACAAACAATGGAATGGGCAAAACCAAGCTAAATCTTACTCTTTCAGGGAATTTCTTAGAAATTATCAAAAATAATTAAATCCAAAAATAACATGCCGAGGAACAACATCCAAAAATATTTGGCATGGTAAACATTGTTTATACGTTCTGGTATATTAATTTCGATGTGTACCTAAAGGCATGACAACATTAAAGTGCTAATGAAATAAATATTAAAGGAAAAAAATATAGCACACTGAAAATCTAGTCGCGCAAATGCGCGGGACACACTGCTAGTTATGTTGTAGATCAATAGCTCGCGTTATAGCTCCTCTATGTTTTTTATGTTCCTAGAGAAAAATAAGTTGAAAGATGATAGTAGCAATGATGCGGAGTTGGTCCGTGATCTGAGGATTATCCTCATTGCTGCACAGAAGAATTATGTCCTTGATGCACCGCTAGGTGACAAACCTATTGCAGGAGCAGATGTAGACATTATGAAAGTTTGGTAAGCTCGGTATGATGACTACTTGATAGTTTAGTGCGCCATGCTTTATAGCTTAGAATCGGGGCTGCAAAGACGTTTTGAACGCCACAGAACATATGAGATGTTTCAAGAGCTGAAATTGGTAATTCAGACTCATGCCCGTGTCGAGAGGTATGAGACCTATGACAAGTAATTTGCCTACAAGATGGAGGAGAATAGCTCAGCGAGTGAGCATGTGCTCAGAATGTCTGGGTACTACAATCGCTTGAATCAAGTGGGAGTTAATCTTCCAGATAAGATAGTGATTGATAGAGTTCTCTAGTCACTATCACCAAGTTACTAGAACTTCGTCATGAACTATAATATGCAAGGGATGACGAAAACGATTCCCGATCTCTTCGCGATGCTGAAATCAGCGAAGGTGGAAATCAAGAAAGAGCATCAAATGTTGATGGTTAACAAGACCACTAGTTTGAAGAAAAAGGGCAAGGGAAAGAAAGGGAACTTCAAGAAGAATGGCAAGCAAGTTGCCACTCCCGTGAAGAAGACCAAAGCTGGACCTAAAGCCTAAACTTGAGTGCTTCTACTGCAAAGGGAATGGTCATTGTAAGCAGAACTGCCCCAAAAACTTGGCGGATAAGAAGGATGGCAAAGTGAACAAAAGTATATTTGATATACATGTTACGGATGTGTACTTTACTAGTGTTCATAGCAACCCCTGGGTATTTGATACCGGTTCAGTTGCTAAGATTAATAATTCAAAACAGGAGTTGCAAAATAAACAGAGACTAGTTAAGGGCGAGGTGACGATGTGTGTTGGAAGTGATTCCAAGGTTGATAAGATCACCACCGCATACTCCCTCTACCATCGGGATTAGTGTTGAACCTAAATAAATGTTATTTGGTGTTTGCGTTGAACATGAATATGATTAGATCATGTTCATTGCAATACGGTTATTCATTTAAGTCAGAGAATAATTGTTGTTTTGTTTACTTGAATAAAAACCTTCTATGGTCATACACCCTGAGGGAGTCCTGGATTAGGGGGTATCCGGACAGCCGGACTATATACTTTGTCCGGACTATTGAAGCGTGAAGATACAAGACTCAAGACTTCGGCCCGTGTCCGGATGGGACTCTCCTTCGTGTGGAAGGCAAGCTTGGCGATCCAGATATTGTGTTTCCTTCCTTGTAACCGACTCCATGTAAACCCTAGCCCTCTCTAGTGCCTATATAAACCGGAGAGGTTGGTCCTTAGAAGGCCGATCACAATTACAATCATACCATCATAGGCTAGCTCTTAGGGTTTAGCCTCTACGATCTCGTGGTAGATCTACTCTTGTACTACCCATATCTTCAATATTAATCAAGCAGGAAGTAGGGTTTTACCTCCATCGAGAGGGCCCGAACCTGGGTAAACATCTGTGTCCCTTGCTTCCTGTTACCATCATCCTTGACGCACAGACCGGGACCCCCTACCCGAGATCCGCCAGTTTTGACACCGACATTGGTGCTTTCATTGAGAGTTCCTCTGTGACGTCGCCGCAAGGCTCGATGGCTCGTCTCATCGTCAAGGACGACATTACTTCGGAGGGAGCTCTGGCTATAGGCCAGACTCGGCGGCTTTATCATGGCCGCCCCATCGGCGGTAGCGCCAACGATGGCCTCTCGGGTCGTCAATCATAACCTTCGCGTCAGTTTGGAATTCGCTGAACAGATGGATCCGATGGATCTCTCCTCCCTCAACGAGCTTTTGGATCGCATCGCCGCTCTGGGAGTCGCTACAGACTACGACCGATCGGGCTTAAACCCGACCAAAGGGACATCAGATCCCCACCGGCCACCCATGAGATAGCGGTAGTGGAGGAACCTCACACGGACCATCCCTCGACTTTGAGGACGAATTATGTCCGGATCACCGAACTCCTTGAGCCGAATACCTGCTCAAAGGAAGACACGCACCAAGTCCCAGAATTGGGCATTGGGCTGAAGAAATTGGGCGACACTCCGGATCCCGAGCTGTCAGGCTTGGAGCGTCCCACGCCCCTGGGTGTTACATCGGATCAGAATACGGATTCAGCCAACAACACCTACCTGGACTTAAACCGTCTCTCCCGCATCAGGCAAGAGCCCCAGGAAACCGTACGTCACTACTGGGCCGGATTCCTCCTTGCGCTTAACAAGGTCAAGGACTGCCGCGAGGAGAACGTGGTCTTACTCTTCTGCAAAAACTGCACGGATGAAGGACTCCTCAATACTATAAGCCGCCATGACATAGTACACTTCACGGACTTGGCAATCATAGTATGGAAGTACTGTGCGATGAAAAGCGCTTGGAAAACCCAAACAGAATTTTGGGATAGTACTGCTCTCACCAAGACCTTTGTCCGAACTAAACGGGCGAACTCTCTTAAGTCGGCCGATCCAATCCCCAAGAAACCAAAGCCCACCCCTGGGTGGGGAACCGTATTGGAAGAATGGCTCGACGGGCCATGTAAGCTCCACAGTACTCCGGATACAATACCAACTCATAGCCTTAGGGCATGTTGGATACTCCGGCAGGTGGCAAAAAGTGGCGAGGATCTTCTTGTAAGACATAAAGCAGAACAACATCCTGCCAACGAACACAATACGGTACTAACAGTCTTCGAGACTTTTGCCTCGAACAATAGGCGCAAGCGAGCTCATCGAAGCTTCGCTGAAATTCGCCATGTGGCAAAAATAAACCCCTGGAACGACACTGCTATAACTTTTAATGCCAGTGATGAACCTCGATTCCAGACTGTCCAGGCACCAGCCGCTCTGGTCCTTAGCCCGATCGTAGACTGCTTTCGGCTCACTAAAGTACTCATGGACGGCGGAAGCGGATTAAATCTGATTTATGAAGAAACACTCAGCAAGATGGAAATTGATAAAAGCCGCATCGAACAAAGCGGCACAACCTTCAGGAGAATTATCCCTACTCTAGAAGCGCAGTGTGCGGGAAAAATCACACTCGATGTGGTATTCGGCACCCTGGAGAATTATAGGTCCGACGAAATGACATTCTGAGTGGCTCCCTTTAGCAGCGGATACCATGCCCTTCTAGGGCAGGACGCGTTTACAAGCTTTCAAGTTGTACCCTATTACGGGTACATGAAGCTTAAAATGCCCGGACCCAATGGAATCATCACTCTAGCTAGTGATCCGGACATCGCACTTCGCGCCGAAAATAAAACCGCAACAGTAGCCCTGGAAGCATTATTTGAAGCCCTAGCAGCCGAAGAGTTAACAATGCTGCGGGCCACCGTGGACAGGGACGACGTGATACTCGACAAGCGACCCAAGTCCACCTCATTTAAACCTGCAGACGAGATAGTCAAATTCCAAGTCCATCCAACGGACCCCACAAAGACAGCTTCCATCGGGACACAGTTGAGCCCCGCGATGGACGCTGCACTTCGAGATTTCTTACGCAAGAATTGGGACATTTTCGCCTGGCACCCATCGGACATGCCGGGCATCCCACGCAGATTGGCCGAACACAGCCTCAATATTCTAAAAGGATACAAACCGGTCAAGCAGACCCTAAGGTGATTCTCAGAACCCAAACGAAAAGCAATGGGGGAAGAGTTAGCCAAGCTACTCGAGGCCGGATTCATCAAAGATATTAAACATCCGGATTGGCTGGCAAATTTGGTAATGGTACCAAAGAAGGACAAATCCTGGCGCTTATGCGTCGACTTCAAAGACCTCAACAAGGCTTGCCCCAAGGATCCCTTTCCCCTCCCTCGCATCGATCAAATCATCGATGCCACAGCTGGACACGACTCGCTGTGTTTTCTCGACGCATACTCTGGATACCATCAAATAAAGATGGCAGAGTCTGACCAAGCTGCAACAGCTTTTATAATGCCATATGGCCCTTTTTGCTTCAACACTATGCCCTCCGGGCTCAAGAATGCCGACGCAACCTATCAACGCATGATTCAAACATGCCTGGAAAAACAAATCGGCAAAATAGTGGAAGCATATGTGGACGACGTGGTCATAAAAACTAGACACGTCGAAACCCTAATAGATGACCTGAGGCTTACATTCGATAACCTCCGGACATACGACATTAAGTTGAACCTGGAAAAATGCGTCTTTGGCGTCCTCTCGGGGAAACTGATGGGCTTCATTGTTTCCAATAGAGGAATTGAAGCGAATCCGGCAAAAATCCGAACTCTGTCACAGTTGGCTATACCAACAGACCTCAAGCACATCCAGAAGCTAGCCGGATGTGTGGCCGCTTTGAGCCGCTTTATCTCCAAGTTAGGAGAAAAGGCATTGCCTCTTTACCGCCTCCTTTGGTGCACCGAACACTTCGTATGGACGGATGTAGCCGCGGCCGGACTCGATGAAATAAAGACCTTACTGGCCAGTAATCTAGTCCTAACAGCGCCAAATATCGGCGAGCCTATGCTACTGTACATAGCCGCAACACATCAAGTGGTAAGCGCAGTGCTCGTCGTCGAACGAGGGGTTAACAGATACAAATTCCCACTCCAAAAGCCGGTTTATTACGTATCCACGGTTCTCACCCCATGCAAATCCCGATACCCACACTATTAAAAAATAGCATATGCGGTCTTCATGGCATCCCGGAAGCTGCGACACTACTTTAAAGAGTGTTCGATTACAGTGGCCTCTGAAGTACCACTCAATGACATAATAAATAACCGCGACGCTACGGGCCGGATTGCCAAATGGGCTATTGAGCTCCTCCCATTCGACATAATATATAAACCACGGCGGGCCATCAAGTCGCAAGTACTGGCTGACTTTGTCACCGAATGGACGGAAGCCGAACTCCCTAAAGAGTACGACGCGTACTCCAACTGGATCATGCACTTCTACGACTCTAAAATGCTGGCCGGATTGGGAGCAGGTGTAGTCCTGACGTCTCCCACCGGTGACACGGTCTAGTACGTCCTCCAAATATTATACACAGACTCCAACAACGCAGCCGAATACGAGGCTCTGTTGCATGGTCTTCGGATGGCAGTCTCTATGGGCATTCAACGCCTGGAAGTGCGCGGGGATTCGAACCTCGCAATATCACAAATAAACGGGGACTTTGATGCCAAGGATCCGAAAATGGCGGCCTACCATAATGCCGTCCTCAAAATGTCAGCTCGGTTCGAGGGGCTCGAATTCCACCATGTGGCTCGAGAAAACAATCAAGCGGCGGACGTCCTCGCCCGCATCAGCGCCAAACGCGACCCTGTCCCACCTAACATATTCCTGGAAAGGTTGTTCAAGCCATCTGTGGTATGGGAAGGGGAGTCCGGCAATACTAGCACGGATGCGAACACACCCCCAGATCCCTAACCATCAGACACAATCGGAGGCTCTGCCACCGAAATAACATCTTTGGCCCACGAAATCATGGCCGTGATCGCCCCGTGGACTGAGCCTTTCTTGGCCTACCTAAATAGGCAGGAGCTCCCCGAAGACCAAAATGAAGCACGCTGCATAGTCCGGCGTTCTAAAGCTTACAAAGTCCACGAAGGGGAACTCTACAAGAAAAGTGCTACCGGAGTGCTCCAAAGATGCATCTCCGAAGAGGAAGGGCGGCAGCTCTTGGCTGAAATCCATGCCGGACAGGGCGGGCACCATGCCGCGACTCGAGCACTAGTTAGCAAAGCCTTCTGTACAGGTTTCTATTGGCCGACGGCCCGAGCAGACGCACGGGACCTTGTCCAACATTGCGTCGGTTGCCAGCTCTTCGCCAATCAGAGTCATATGCCCCCTACCGCTCTCCAAACAATCCCCATAACTTGGCCCTTCGCGGTCTGGGGGCTGGATATGGTCGGACCCCTTAAAGGGGGAAGCCATAAGAAAAAATACTTATTGGTCATGGTGGACAAGTTCACCAACTGGATAGAAGCCAAACCAGTCAAAACGGCCGAATCCGGACTAGTAATAGACTTCATCTCCAGGGTCGTACACCGCTACGGTATCCCCCATAGCATCATCACTGATAACGGCTCAAATTTCACAGCCTATGAAGTTAAAACTTGGTGCGGAAAAATGGGCATTAAGCTCAATTACGCTTCCGTCTACCATCCGCAAACAAACGGCCAGGTAGAGCGGGAAAATGGTCTCATCATGAGCGGCATCAAACCCAGACTAGTGCGATCCTTGACAGAGTCGGATACGCACTGGGTCGAAGAGCTCGACTCCGTACTCTGGGGGCTGTGGACCACGCCGAATCGCACTACCGGATATACACCATTTTTTATGGTATACGGCGCGGAGGCAGTACTACCCTGTGACATAATACATGATTCGCCACGCGTACGCATGTACGAAGAGAAGGAAGCCGAGTTAGATCGGCAGGATAACTTGGATGCCTTGGAGGAGGAGCGCGACGTCGCAAAAGCCTGCTCCGCATTCTATCAGCAGCAGGCTCGAGGATATCAAAGCAGAGAAGTGCGGGCCAAACTTACAATATTGGCGAGCTCGTTCTACGCCTACCGGAGAAGAAGAAGGACAAGCTCAAACCCAAGTGGGAGGGTCCCTTCGTCATTGACAAAGTCCTCACCGGAGGAGCGTACCGCTTGCGTAACGCATCCGATAACAGACTCGAGCCGAACCCATGTAACGCGGCCAGACTCTGGAGATTCTACGCCTAACGCCGAACTCAGTGTTCATCTCCTTACCCCTCCTTTTTAATTATGCTCCCCCCCTTTTTTTCCTTTCCTGACCCCTTTTTTTTCTCTTCACACAAAGTATTTAATACAATGCGGACTCCCGGATCACTCCGGCCGTACTATGTGTGTAAGCTATTCCTGGGGGCTTCCTATTCGGAAGCTAAACATAATTACTTTAAATGGCTTTTTGCCCATCACATATGCGTTCTTTTTCCATATGTGCCTTTTCTTCACCATTATATGCATCGATATGACTTAAGATGTGGCCAAGATGGGTTGCCTGGCTCTTGTGTTTATGCCCTACGTTCCCGTTAATTCGGCTAGGGCATAAGGGGAGCACCTTTGTGATTGTTACTGTCGGTTCATCCGGATGTGTACCTCAGACTGGGTGAAGCCGAAAGCTAGTTTCCTTAAGAGAATATTCGATCGATGAACAAAAGATGTATTCGTTTATTACAACGTAAATCCCCAGAAGTCTTATATCCTGCGCCATCGTTCGCGGTACGGACATGTGTATTGTCGCATGCGTACCCAGGGAAAGGAACCCCTAACGGAACTATTCTCCCTGGAAGATGTTTCTTACTATCCATATAATATAACATAAGTAGTTGGGTACTTGTCTGTTCAAGCACTTATGACCCCTACGCCTTGTCTCCGCGCATACCCCGGTCTTGTATAACTGAGCGGGTATTCGGACACACCCCGCGCTATAGGATCCGGGGGCTGAAGCGAAAAGGTCCGCCATGACAAATGATTTTAATCTGGATAGGGACTAATTATGTCCAATAAATTACATAGTCACTTGGACTGACTGTACTCTTCCTCTACACCATCCAACAAGCTATCTAGCTTACAATCCTATTGCGAATACTTGGTGGCTAACGCTACCTGGTCATATACCAGGCTCACGGGAATTTCTTGCCCATCAGGCCCCGCCGGTCCTACTTCGAACATATGGTTCGGGTCCAGCTTGGTGTAGCGCGTCTTCACCATAGCCCAGGCTTCTGTTGCACCTCGCCGGCAAGCTGACATCTTCCACAATCGGAAGCGCCGCCGTGCTCCTTGAAGCATATCCACAAGCTCCGCCATGCCGTTCGGCAATAAGCTTGATGGCCACAAGGCCTGAGTAACACCCTGCATCACTTGTCGAGCTCGCTCGTGCAGTTGCGAGAGGTCTTGCAGTAAATCACTTGCAGATGAGGGCATCTCCTCTTCGGGGCGACCTGTTAACATTCCTGCAAGCAAAATTCTTTCAATATACTTCCTCGCCGAACTATTATACAGTTCGTCTGGGCACTCACCATAAATGTCACGTCGAAGCCTTTTGTTCTCCTTCACGGAGTCCGCCAGTTGAGCGCGGACGTCTTTTAATTCCACGTCCAGCCGAATATTGGAATCTTGAAGATTGATCTTCTCTTGCTTAACTTGCGTAAGGATGCGCTCGCCAGCCTTTAGCTGCCTTTAAGATGCGAGTCGTCATCCGTTACGCCCTCCGGATTCACCCCGAGATTGTCTGCAAAATTTTCTGTTAGACTAGTCATACCAGCCATTTACTAACTCGTGCATCTTCATACAATTAAGACAAATGTTACCATGTGAGGCCTTCTAGGATTCCTCCAACTTGGCAACCTTGTCCCTTAGCTGGGCCTTGCATAACTCCAGCTCCCGAGCCAATTGTTCATTCTTATCTACAAGGACCTGTGCATAAATTGATCCTTCAAACAGTTGTTCCAACTATTTCAAGTCTCAGGGGCTACCGTTATACATACTTATCAAAGCTTCTTACCCGTATATCTTTGGTATACTGGTTCGTCGCTCGGGCAAGTCCGCCCTGAGCAGCTCGGACGTATGCGTCTGCCGAATTGAAGGCATTAAATGCCTCTTCGGAAAAGATGTTGTTCCGAAGCACGGCCCTCCGGCGCCGGTAATTCATGGCGCTCTCCAATTCGGAGTTTCTGGCCGAAAACATATCTGCGTCCTCTGTCGGAGAGCTATGCGGAACAGGCACCGTGTCCGCCTCCGCTCTCGAAGCTGGTTCTTGAACCCGGCTGGTGGAGGCGTGATTGGTGGGATCCCCGGATATAGTCCGACTGCTTCTCTTCCTGTCAGACGCAAAGAGATCTATTATATTTCAAATACTATAATTGCAGGGCAGGTTACTACTTTACCTCTGCAGCGGTGTGTCGACCCTCACCGCCTTCCTCTTGAGCCTGCCCAACCCGGATACCCATGGCTGACGAGTCCCTAGGGGCTCGGCCCCATGCTCCGACCGCCGTCTCTGCAAATAGCACGACGCCTCAACGTAAAGCATAATACCTGAGGGGAGTCCTCTTCGGAGGATAGGGTTTTTTAGTTTGACTTACACGCGACACAGGGAGCAGTACGGGATAGTCGGCCGTAATGGCCACTGAAGCACCATCCCAGCTCGCTTGATAAAATACCCTGTTGACAAGCTCCACGGTAATATCCGGATCTTCTTTTAGTTCGGGATCCAGGGCCCTTCTGGGGTCCTCTGGCTGCGGGGAGGGGCTGAAGATTCCTTCTACAGCCCTCCTCAGTTCCTGCTCGGAAACATCGATGCAGGCAATCTTAGCAGAAGAATGCTAAAGTAAGTGAAATAGGGAAAGGAATGACGACTTACCCACTCTGGGGGGTTGTACATAGAGAATCCGTCATGCGGTTTAATGCGAAGGAATTCCTCCTCTTCCCCTTTGTATAAATCAAACAATATCCTTGCCAAAGCAGTGGCAGAGTCCGGACCCTTACGGCCGCATCAGGTGGCGTCGTCTTCCCCGTTGAAGTGACACATGGGCTTCCCCCGATATTGAAGCGGTTGCACTCCCCGCATTATGCATATGGCCATGACCTCGACTATCGTCAGTCCGGATTTGGCCAGTAAATTTATCCTGCTCATCAGGAAGTGTATATCCCTCGTATCCTCTTCTTGAGGGCCCCGAGGGCGCCAGCTTAGGCGTGCCCTCGGCGGGGCGTTACTGAACTTGGGGAGGCCTGTCCGGACTGGATCCGGAAGGGGAACGTCGTCAATGTGAAATCACTCTAAAGGCCAGTTTTCTGGTGCCTTCTTAGGAGTGCCGGACAGGTATCGGGTCTCGGCAATGCGTCATACTTCGGCCCCGCCCACTTGACATAGGGATTCTCCCTGGGTGCGGGGGACAAGGCAGAACAGCTTCCTCCATAATCCGAAGTGAGGTTCGCAGCCTAAAAGCAGCTCGCAAAGGGCGACTTACCTCGCTATATCCAGAATGGAGGCAAGGGTAAGATTGTGCAACTGGAGGCCGTAGAACTCCAGGAGCCCGCGAAGAAACGGGTGGATGGGAAACCCGACGCCCCTTAGCAGATGCGGGATGAGGCATATACGCTCCTCTGGAGATGGATTTGGAGATCCCTCCGCTTGTTCCCCTCCGTCATAAGTAGCTATTCCGGCTCGGACAGGGACCATGAACGCCGGTGGGAGAAACCCTTGGCTTTGTAACTCTATCAAACGGCTATGTGGGACTGAACACTCTCCCCAATCCCCCGACTTAGAATGAGGAGGGCGAGCAGAAAAGCTGCGACGACCGGCCATGTTGGAATGGTTTTTTCGCGGAGCGCTCTATTGGATGCTAGCTCAGGGAGGGAGAGTGAGGTTTGGATCTAAGAATCCCTGTCCCTTCAAATAGGCGGTCAGCCCGGAGGATTGAGGGTGTCAAATGCAAAAATGACTCGGCTCCTCGCATTCGCTCGACACATGGAGATGGTCATTATGAAGGCACTGAAGCCGAGGGGCACAACATTGATTGGAGGTCGGACACTATTCGTCATAACAGGCACTTTGGAGTATTCAGAGAAGGAACCCGCCTTGCAATGCCGAAGACAAAACTACGCGCCGGACTCATCGTCATTGAAGCCTGGTTCAGGGGCTAGTGAGGGAGTCCTGGATTAGGGGGTATCCGGACAGCCGGACTATATACTTTGTCCGGACTATTGAAGTGTGAAGATACAAGACTCAAGACTTTGGCCCGTGTCCGGATGGGACTCTCCTTGGCGTGGAACGCAAGCTTGGCGATCCGGATATTGTGTTTCCTTCCTTGTAACCGACTCCATGTAAACCCTAGCCCTCTCCGGTGCCTATATAAACCGGAGAGGTTGGTCCTTAGAAGGCCGATCACAATTACAATCATACCATCATAGGCTAGCTCTTAGGGTTTAGCCTCTATGATCGCGTGGTAGATCTACTCTTGTACTACCCATATCTTCGATATTAATCAAGCAGGAAGTAGGGTTTTACCTCCATCGAGAGGGCCCGATGATGGGGTTATGTACCTAGGGTAGGGTCATGGACCTGTTCCAAGTAACTTACCCTAGGACATCCCTAGAAGAGGTCGCCTTCCAGTCGACCAATGAGGATTCACTCGACTGGCCTGAAGGACTCGACCACGAAGACTCACTCGACCACCAGGAGGTCAAGAGGCACTCTGCACCGCAACGGCCTGTAATTAAGTAGACCTTATGATAGTAAAGGCACTTTATGTGGGGCGTTACCAGTAACGCCCCAGACTTAACTCACCTTAAACCCTCTCCTACGTGGGCTGGCTGGGGTCCTGGCACACTCTATATAAGCCACCCCCCTCCACAGGCAGAAGGGTTCGGCACCTTGTAATCCATACATTGATAATCCACTCGACCGCCTCCGGGCTCCGAGACGTAGGGCTGTTACTTCTTCCGAGAAGGGCCTGAACTCGTACATCCCTTGTGCTTACAACCTCTCCATAGCTAGGACCTTGCCTCTCCATACCTACCACCCACTCTACTGTCAGGCTTAGAACCACGACAGTTGGCGCCCACCGTGGGGCTAGTGTTTTATCGATTTTGTGGAGAAGTTGCGATTCTTCCGAGTACTTTCATCATGGTGTCTGCTGGAATTTTGGTCGAGGGTCAAGAGATCCGTCTCGGCGCTCTCGCCTTCATCGCCGACGACTCCGCATGGCTCCAGGAGGCTCCACTCGACGTAGATGCGCTCCCCGTCCGCGGTGCGACGCATTTTCGCGCATGTGTCCGCGGCGTTCTGCTGCGGCAACCATCGACCCAGTATCGGTCGGCTCCTCCATCTTCCACCCTCCCGGTCTCCCGCCAGCGCAAGCGCTCAGGCCGGTCGAGGCTTCAACGATGGGTGAGTCACGCGGTGGCTCGCCAGTCGGCCACTACACAAATTGCGGCAATCGAGCCCAACGAATCTCTCTACGGCTTGTTCGATCAGTCGACTGGCTCCGGAGAGACTGCATCCGAGTGCGGAAGCAGTGATCCAGCGGCGGAAATCTTGATGGTCGACGGGCCCCACAGTCCTCCTGGCTTCGCCCGTGGTGGTGGAGCAGGCGACGGCGGCGACCCTGCACGAGGCTACGAAGAGTACCAGCCCGAGCCACTCGACTCTCTGCAAAGAGAAGAGCTTCGCCGCAGGAACGAGGATCCCCTGCGTATTCCCATCGCAGGAGAAACCCCCGAGGCTCGTGCCTTAGAGGAGGCGCGTCTCGCCAATTTGGCCGAGCGCACTCGACTGGAGAACCTTCAGCGAGCACTCGACGAGCGCGCGCGGCAACGAGTTCCCGACACCAGTCGACGTCAACTCTTCCCGCCGACTCAGGTATATCGAACCCCAATTCAGAATTTAGCAGCTGCGACCCGTATAGCAGAGTCCATTCAGCCTTCGCAGTCAGAGGCTGGCAGAGGTTTGCTGCAGATCAGGGATCTGCTCCGAGCAGCAGGAGATCAGAATTCAGCCGTGTCTCAGTCGCGCAACAGAATTCACAGTCGATCCGTCACTGTGAATACGGTTCAGTCGGCTCACAGCCCCAGATCGCCTCCGCGGCGCGAAGGGCATGAGAATCGGCGAGATCAATATGGTGACAGACTCGACCGAGATGATAGGCGTCGAGTGCCCTATTCCCCTCCGAGGGGTGGGTCTTGCGCTCCTCGGCAGCCAGATGATAGGCGTCAGTACAGTACAGGGCGTAGGGTTCCAGTTGACCCCAGAGAGCCAGGCTTCGACGCGCGATCCATTATCGTGCAAGGGTTGGTCCACCGGAACAGAGCCCATCGAGGTGCACTCGACAGAGATGTACCCACGAGCAGTCGAGTACATGTTTCTGGTCCTGAATGTTTCAGCAGAGCTATCAGAGCCGCAGTTATCCCCCCCAATTTCAGGTTGGCAACAGGAGTCAGCAAGTTCACTGGTGAGTCTAAGCCTGAAACTTGGCTTGAAGACTACCGAGTGGCAGTTCAGATCGGTGGTGGGAACGACGAGGTGGCCATGAAGCATTTGCCCCTCATGTTGGAAGGTTCTGCCAGGGCATGGTTGACTCAATTGCCTCCTAGCAGCATTTACACTTGGGAAGATCTGTCCCGAGTGTTCGTCAGAATGTTCGAAGGGACTTGCAAGCGACCAGCGGGATTGACAGAGTTGCAAGTCTGCGTGCAGAAAACCAATGAGACTCTCAGAGAGTATATTCAGAGGTGGATCACTTTGCACCACACTGTGGAAAATGTCTCTGACCATCAGGCAGTATGCGCCTTCAAAGATGGTGTCAAGAACAGAGAACTGAGTTTGAAATTTGGTCGAACCGGTGACATGACCTTGAGTCGGATGATGGAGATTGCTACCAAGTACGCCAACGGCGAAGAAGAAGACCGACTCCGAAGCGGCAAGCACAAGCCGAGTCAGTCGGAAAAAGGAAACACCAGTCGGAAACAGAAGCGGAAGGCTGAACCGGCAGCTCCTGGAGAGGCTCTGGCCGTGACTCAAGGAAAGTTTAAGGGGAAACCAAAAGGATCCTGGAACCCCAAGAAGGTAAAGGATAAAGAAGGGAACGACGTGATGGATATGCCGTGTCATATTCACACGAAGAAAGATGAAGAGGGGAATATCATTTACCCAAAGCACACCCCTCGCCAATGTCGACTCCTGATCCAGCAGTTTCAGGGAAAACAGTCTAAGGACAAGGAGAAGGAGCCGGACAAGGCCGAAGACAAAGAGGACAGTGAGGGAGGATATCCGCATATCAACTCCACTCTGATGATCTTCGCAGATGTGGAAAGCAGAAGTCGACTGAAAGTGATTAACCGAGAGGTTAACATGGTTGCCCCAGCAAAGGCAAATTATCTGAAGTGGTCTCAAACACCCATCACATTCGACCAATCTGATCACCCGACTCATATTGCCACCCCTGGGAGGCAAGCTTTGGTGGTCGATCCAGTTGTCGAAGGCACTCGACTGACAAAGGTGCTGATGGACGGTGGAAGTGGGCTGAATCTGTTATATGCAGACACGTTGAAAGGTATGGGCATTCCGATGTCCCGACTGAGCACTAGTAACATGAGCTTCCATGGAGTTATACCAGGGAAGAAGGCCGAGTCGCTCGGCCAGATAGCTTTGGACGTAGTGTTTGGCGATTCAAAGCATTTTCGCAAAGAAAAGTTGACGTTTGAGGTCGTGGATTTTCAAAGTGCATATCATGCCATTTTGGGGAGACCAGCCTATGCACGGTTCATGGCTCGACCATGTTACGTGTACCTCAAATTGAAGATGCCCGGTCCCAAAGGTGTGATCACTGTCACCGGTGATAGGAAAAAGGCAGAGGAGTGCTTTCAGAAGGGCTCCAAAATTGCCGATTCCCAAGTGACAGCGGTCGAGTTCGAAGAATACAAGCAAAACGCAGATCCAAGTGACTTGCTGCGATCCAAGAAACCCGCCACAGAATCTGCATTCCAGTCGTCCGGTGAGACGAAGCCTGTTCACATTCACCCGACCGACCCCGAAGCAGCTCCGACCCGCATCTCCACAACACTCGACCCAAAATAGGAAGAAGCGCTCATCCAGTTCCTCCGTGAGAACTGGGACATTTTTGCATGGAAGCCCGCTGACATGCCAGGTGTTCCCAGGGGACTGGCTGAGCATCGCCTAAGAGTCGACTCGTCTGCAAAGCCAGTCAAAGAACATCTTCGGCGGTCCACCGTCCAGAAGAGAAAGGCCATCGGTGAAGAAGTGGCTCGACTGTTGGCGGCAGGATTTATCCGAGAGATATTCCACTCCGAGTGGCTCGCTAATGTCGTCATGGTTCCTAAGAAGGACAAGTCGCTCCGAATGTGCATTGATTTCAAGCACATCAACCGGGCCTGCCCGAAAGATCACTTTCCTCTCCCTCGCATAGATCAAATTGTTGACTCGACCGCGGGATGCGAGAGGTTGTCTTTTTTAGATGCTTACTCCGGGTACCACCAGATCCGTCTGTATGGGCCCGATGAAGTAAAAACAGCTTTCATCACTCCATTCGGGTGCTTCTGCTATATCACCATGCCATTCGGCCTCAAGAATGCCGGAGCCACATTTATGCGAATGATCCAGAAGTGTCTACTCACTCAAATCAGTCGGAATGTGGAAGCTTATATGGATGATATTGTTGTCAAGTCACGAAAAGGTTCCGACCTGCTCGCTGACCTCGCCGAAACATTTGCCAACCTCAGAAGATATGATATCAAGCTCAATCCATCAAAGTGCACATTTGGAGTTCCTGGTGGCAAGTTACTCGGTTTCCTCGTTTCCGAACGGGGAATCGACGCCAACCCAGAAAAGATTGGCACTATTCTCCGAATGAAACGCCCTGTGCGAGTGCACGATGTCCAGAAGCTTACTGGATGCTTGGCCGCATTAAGTCGATTCATCTCACGACTCGGTGAAAAGGCATTGCCTCTTTACCGACTGATGAAGAAGGCTGACAAGTTCGAGTGGACTCCAGAAGCTGATGCAGCGTTTGCCGAGCTAAAAGCTCTGCTCTCCACCCAGCGGGTGCTTGCTGCTCCAATCAGCAAAGAGCCTCTGTTGCTCTACATCGCAGCCACAGGACAAGTCGTCAGTACTGTGCTAACGGTCGAGCGGGAAGAAGAAGGAAAAGCTCTCAAGGTTCAGCGCCCAGTGTATTATTTGTCTGAAGTCTTGACTCCATCCAAGCAGAGATATCCTCATTATCAGAAGCTTGTGTATGGAATATACATGACCACAAAGAAGGTTGCTCATTATTTCTCTGACCATTCAATCACAGTCGTTAGCGACGCTCCACTATCAGAGATTTTGCACAACAGAGATGCAACTGGTCGAGTGGCCAAATGGGCGATTGAACTTCTTCCCCTTGATATCAAGTTTGAGGCAAAGAAAGCCATTAAGTCCCAGGCAATAGCAGATTTCCTCGCCGAGTGGATCGAACAGCAGCAGCCGACTGAAGTTCACTCGGAGCATTGGACCATGTTTTTCGATGGTTCTAAGATGTTGAATGGTTCCGGTGCTGGGGTTGTCCTGGTTTCCCCCAGAGGAGATAAGCTCAGATATGTGCTCCAGATTCACTTTGATTCCTCCAACAATGAGGCAGAATATGAGGCCCTCCTATATGGGTTGCGCATGGCCATTTCACTCGGCGTCCGTCGCCTAATGGTCTATGGCGACTCGGATTTAGTGGTCAATCAGGTGATGAAAGAGTGGGACGTGAGAAGCCCAGCCATGACGGGATACTGCAGTGCAGTGAGGAAGCTGGAGAAAAAGTTCGAGGGGTTGGAGCTCCATCATATACCCCGACTGAAAAATCAAGCAGCTGATGATCTAGCAAAGATAGGTTCCAAGAGAGAAGCCATTCCGAGTGGTGTGTTCTTGGAGCATATACACACTCCGTCAGTCAAAGAAGATCCTTTCACCGAAGAAACTCCGCAGCCCAAGAGTGCCACAGATCCGACTGAAGTTGAAGTCCCAGCGGTGGTCGACTTGATCATGGAGGTTTTGGTAGTCATTCCCGACTGGACAATTCCGTATGTCGCATATATCTTGAGGAAAGAGCTTCCGGAGGATGAGGAAGAGGCTCGACGGATCGTCCGTCGATCTAAGGCCTTCACCGTCATCAAAGGACAATTATACAGAGAGAGCACGACTGGAGTCGGTCAGAAGTGCATAACACCAGAAGAAGGTCGACTCATCCTCAATGATATTCACTCGGGGACCTGTGGTCATCATGCGTCCTCCCGGACCATCGTGGCCAAAGCATACCGAGCCGGATTTTACTGGCCCAAGGCGAATGAGATGGCAAAGGAGATAGTGGATAAGTGCGAGGGATGTCAGTTCTACTCGAATATGTCGCACAAACCTGCGTCAGCTTTGAAGACCATCCCACTCGTCTGGCCTTTTGCAGTTTGGGGGCTGGACATGGTCGGCCCTTTGAGAACAGGACGAACTGGCTTCACGCATGTACTGGTGGCAGTCGACAAGTTCACCAAGTGGATCGAGGCTAAACCAATCAAGAGCCTCGACACCGGTACTGCTGTTAGCTTCATCAGGGAACTAATATTCAGATATGGAGTCCCGCACAACATCATTACGGATAATGGGTCGAACTTTGACTCAGAGGAATTCAGAACCTTCTGCAACTCCCAGGGCACACGGGTCGACTACGCATCAGTCGCCCATCCACAGTCGAATGGGCAAGCAGAGCGAGCTAATGGACTGATTCTCAAGGGACTGAAGCCTCGACTGATGCGTGATCTCAAACACGCGGCTGGAGCTTGGGTCGACGAACTTCCATCTGTACTCTGGGGACTGCGGACCACGCCTAATCGGTCGACCGGAAGAACTCCATTCTTCTTGGTCTATGGAGCTGAGGCAGTCTTGCCGAGTGATCTTCTCCACAATGCTCCTCGAGTTGAAATCTACAGCGAAGCAGAAGCTGAACAAGCGCGGCAGGACGCAGTCGACCTTTTAGAGGAAGAAAGGGAGATGGCTCTGATCCGGTCGACCATCTACCAACAAGATCTGCGGCGTTTCCACGCCCGAAATGTGAGAGGTCGAGCCTTCCAGGAAGGGGATTTGGTTCTCCGAGTAGATCAGCACAAACCACACAAGCTTGCTCCTTCTTGGGAAGGCCCCTTCATCGTCACCAAGGTTCTCCACAACGGGGCGTATTGTCTTTACAACGTCGAGCATAATATCGACGAGCCCCGAGCTTGGAACACGGAGCTACTCCGCCCGTTTTACACTTAAGCTTTATCACTCGGATGAGTTGCAATAAAGTACTTCTGTAGTTCATGGACCCCAAAATAATAAGTGTCATAGTTCCTCCATAATATCTGTCACTTTTTATTTTTTGTCCAATGAAATTCCCCTCAGTGGGTGACTTAGCTGCGAATCCGTTTCGCCTAAGTTTGTAAAAATCCTACCGAGTGAAGAGCAACCCTCTCACTCGGGGGCTTAGCTGCGAATCCGTTTCGCCTAAGGTATCAAATTCCTACCGAGTGGTGAACCAGACTCCCACTCGGAGGCTTAGCTGCGAATCCGTTTCGCCTAAGTTATCAAAATCCTACCGAGTGAAGAGCAACCCTCTCACTCGGGGGCTTAGCTGCAGTCCAAGCACTCGCCTAAGTTGTGAAAATCCTACCGAGTGGTAAGCCAGCCTTCCACTCGGAGGCTTAGCTGCAGCCTCGTGCTCGCCTAAGTTATAAAAATCCTACCGAGTGAAGAGCAACCCTCTCACTCGGAGGCTTAGCTGCAGTCAAGCACTCGCCTAAGTTGTAAAAATCCTACCGAGTGGTAAGCCAGCCTTCCACTCGGAGGCTTAGCTGCAGTCCAAGCACTCGCCTAAGTTGTAAAAATCCTACCGAGTGGTAAGCCAGCCTTCCACTCGGAGGCTTAGCTGCAGCCTCGTGCTCGCCTAAGTTATAAAAATCCTACCGAGTGGTAAGCCAGCCTTCCACTCGGAGGCTTAGCTGCAGTCCAAGCACTCGCCTAAGTTGTAAAAATCCTACCGAGTGGTAAGCCAGCCTTCCACTCGGAGGCTTAGCTGCAGCCTCGTGCTCGCCTAAGTTATAAAAATCCTACCGAGTGGTAAGCCAGCCTTCCACTCGGAGGCTTAGCTGCAGTCCAAGCACTCGCCTAAGTTGTGAAAATCCTACCAAGTGAAGAGCAATCCTCTCACTCGGGGGCTTAGCTGCGGCCCTGTGCTCGCCTAAGTTACAAAATCCTACCGAGTGAAGAGCAACCCTCTCACTCGGGGGCTTAGCTGCAGCCCAGTGCTCGTCTAAGTGGACTAAAGAATAAGTCGATTGCAGCACAGGCACCTTGCTTTGAACCTGCAAAAGACATTCCGAGCCGAAGGCAATCGTATTCAAGCACCAAATTCAAGTTTGAATTGATATCTAAAGGAACCGAAAGTGCTCAGGCGTCAAGCCTGTTAAGGTTTGTCGGTTACAATTCCACTCGGCATACCGAGGCAAATTTAAAGCGTCGAGCCAGAAGAAGTTTTTTACCCCTCCTGTGGAGGGCTGGAAGGTGCAACAAATTCATCAAGGTCAATCCCGTCGGCGATCCGAGTGGCAGCTGCAAGGAAAGTTTCCATAAAAGACCTGAAGTCGTGCTTCTTGGTATTGGCCACCCGAAGGGCCGCCAGCTTCTCTTCTCGCGCATCTTTGCAGTGGACTCGGGCCAGACACAGAGCGACATCTGCACCACACCGAGCCGAGGACTTCTTCCACTCCTGCACTCGACCAGGGATCGTGTTCAAGCGGGCCATCAGCGACTCAAGGTCATTCTGAAGTGTCTCCTCAGGCCAGAGCGTCGAGTCGATGCGAGATGTGGCGGCCTTCAGCCTTGCGAGATAGTCCACGACAGCTGCGACACGAGACTCCAGTCGGAAAACATCCATGGCAACTTCGTCGTTCACCGGAGAATTGACGGGGTCAAGGTTTGGCTCCAGTCGGCTGGTTTCCTCTTCGAAGTTTTGACAAAATTCTGCAAGGGTGATCACTAAGTCAAGGGGATAGTCGAATGGAAGAAGCCACAGTTGGAAATATTTACCAAACATGGAGGTTTACCTTCAATCATAAGAAACAGCTTCTTGGCAAGGCCACTCAGGAAGGCTTCCAGTTCAGTTTTCTTCTCAGTCAATTTGCTGACTTGGTCGGTCAAGGCAGCTTTGTCAGTTCTCAGTCGACTGACTTCCTTGTTGGCAATCCCAAGAGCAGTTTTCAGATTGGTATTGTCTTGTTCGAGCTTGGTGACTGAAGCTAACTTCTCGTCAACAAGCTTGATCTTCTCAGCTAGCTCAAGGTCTTTCTTCTGCTGGGCCTCCCTTACCTTGCCTGCAAGTTACAGCAAGATCAGGTGCTGAAACAAGCAAGGGGAAAAGCAGTCGTCAGGGTCTCACCAAACATACCTTCGGTCTCCTCCTTTGCCTTTGTCAGCTTCTCCTGAACCAGCTTCAAGCTCAGCTCGACTTGAGTATGTTTTTGTTCCAGCTCTGAGTAGCGAGCCACAAGATCACAGGAGTTCTGCGAAGAACCAATCGACTAAACGTCAAATGTAACTCACTTCCGAGTGAAAAAGGGAAAAACACACGTTTCTAAGACTACAGCCGAATACAAGCATTCGACCGTAGTCTCGGGGACTACACCCAGTGGGTGCACTCAGCGTGCCCCCGCTAATCCTGTTGAAGACAAAGTCGACCAGTCGACCTCAAAAAAAAAACAGTGTGCGAGACGCATTCTCTAAGACTGTGATCAACTGCAAGCAGTCGACCACAGTCTCGGGGACTACACCCAGTGGGTGCACTCAGCGTGCCCCCACCGGTTTGCGAAATCCAGTCGACCAGTCGACTGACAGAAAGATTGACATCATAAAGCCTAAGGCCGACTGCCAGCAGTCGACCTTAGCCTTGGGGACTACACCCAGCGGGTGCACTCAGCGTGCCCCCGCTAACACGGAGTTTATTCGACACACCCAGTGGGTGACTAATATAAATTCCGGAAAAGAAAAGTTTTTGGTAGCATATCCAACAGAACAAACAGCGGTCGACTGACCTGGACATTGCTTTGGAGGGCAGAACTGGCGTCATAAGCTGCCTGGCTCGCGTCCCGGATGGTCTTCAGCTGCTCCATCATGAGTCCCGCCTGGCGTATCGCCTCCTTCGCTGCGCCAGCTTGGTCCTCCGGGACGTGGTGCATCATGAAGAGGGAAGGCTGCTGAGCACTCGTCAGTGGATTCGCGAAGGTCACCGTGTGTCGAGTGGTGTTCTCTTCCTCCACAGTCAGAATTTCAGGCGCCGGCACATCCTGAGGCACCTTACTGGCGGACGCTTTCCGACTCCTCCTGTGCTTCAGCGGCTCTTCATCCTCATCATCATCAGGAAGATCGATAACAGTGTTGGGTGGAGCTGCGGAGAAGGATCAGGATCAGAGATCGCGAGTCAGTCGACTAAGAATGGTATTAAGAACACAGTACCTGGATTCGAAGTTGCTGCATCCTCCATCTCGTGGTCATCGGCCCGGGCCGAGGTCTCAGAAGTAGCAGCACTGCAACTCCAAAGGATCAGTCGACTAACCTCAGCGTCGACCAGAGATAAAGTTCGCACAGAATAAGAAAATATGAGCAACACAATTACCCTGATATGGTGGGGATGGACACCTTCATCTTCGGCAGGAGCTTGGTCGGCTTGGATGAGGCTGCCCTGGGCTGCTTCGGCGCCTTTTCAGTCGGCGCCGGAGAGGTGGTCCGAGGGCGCTTGGTCGACTGAGTGGCGGTCGCAACCCCCTTACCACGTTCGGTCGAAGGGTCGTGGACAAGCTTCGACCGCCTTTTTGAGCGCGGTGGAACGACCTCCTCCTCCTCTTCTTCCTCGTCCTCGATGTCATCTTCATCACCTTCATCATCATCATCATCGTCATCATCCCCTGCAGCATCCGAGTCCCATTCCTCCTCTTCCTGGCTCTCGCCCCCACTCGCCTCGCCCCCGCTCGCCTCGCCTTCCTCAGTCGAAGCTTGTGCCCCATTGGGCATTGAGTACAACTCGGTGAAGGCCTAGCAGATGCCCAAACAAGGATCAGTCGACCAGTCGACAGGGTTAGCAGAAATGAATACGACAAGGACACAATGGAAAGCAGAGCGAGTGTACCTTGTTTGGGTCGCTGTTGTGGTCGAGTGGAGGAATCCTTCTGGCTCCGTGCGGGTTGTCCCTGTTTCCGGTAACGGCTACCATCCATCTTTCCAGAGTGGCATCGTCGACTTCTTCTGGATGGACCCTAGTCTCGTCTTCGGGCCCACAGTACAACCACATGCAGTGGCTCCGGAATTGAAGGGGTTGGATGCGACGCCTGAGGAAGACCTCCAGAAGATCCATGCCCGTCACCCCCTCCCGAACCAACTGCACCACGCGCTCCATCAACATCTTCACGTCGGCTTTCTCCTCCGGAATCAGCTTCAGAGGGGAGGGCTTGTTCACTCGGTCCATGGTAAACGGAGGGAGTCCACTCGACTGCCCTGGCGTCAACTGGACCTGACAGTAGAACCAAGTCGACTGCTAGCCTCTGACGGACTCGGGAAAGGACATGGGCGGGAAGGTGCTATTATTCCTCACCTGAATCCCCAGGCCCCCACACATTTGGACGACTCGGGTCTTCTCATCACCTGGGCTCGCCTTCTTCACGGTCTGAGAGCGACACGTGAAGATACGTTTGAACAAACCCCAGTGCGGTCGACAGCCCAAGAAACCCTCACACATGGACACGAACGCAGCAAGATAGGCAATGGAGTTTGGGGTAAAGTGGTGGAGCTGCGCTCCAAAGAAATTCAAGAAGCCACGGAAGAAAATGCTTGGCGGCAAGGAAAACCCACGATCAACATGAGTGGCCAGAAGCACACACTCACCCTCTTCTGGCTATGGCTGCCACTCCTTCCCCGGCAACCTCGCAGCTCCGTGAGGGATCAAGCCCTCGTTGGCCATGTCGAGGAGGTCCTTCTCCGTGATGGTCGACTGGATCCAGTCTCCTTGGACCCAGCCTTTCGGCAGGCGGGATCTGGACGAGGACCCTCTGTGGCTGGTGGATCTCCCCTTCGCCTTCTCCGATGCCGACGCCTTCTTGGCACGCTCCAGCGCCGCCGCCTTCTCCTTGGCCATGGTCGCCGGTGAGATGCACGAAGGGAAGTGGTGCGGGGGCGAGAGCGAGCACGCTGAGCAGGGAGGAAGGAAGCAGAGGGAGAGAGGGAGAATGCTGAGGCGCAGCACAGAAATCCTCGCCGGGCACATTTATAAGGTCCCTTCCGAGTGGCTGACATGTGGGCCCGGTCGATCTAATCATATCTGGGAGCAGTTATGAGGACTGGATACGTGGCGAAAAAGGCGGCGCGGAGATCGAGGCGTCTATGCCCCGTCCCATCCGAACGCCGCGGTCTGCCCCGCTTCGCACGCGCCCCCAAATTTCGCACCCCGCGGAATCCGCGAGCAACAAATCAGTCTGTCAGACGCGGTGTTTCCGGCGATCCGTCGCTCGGAGATCGTCAAAGCTCGAAAGATCACTCGACGCAAAAATAGAATGGATCAAGTCGACCGAAGACAAATTGCTCCCTGTCAACGAAGAGATTCTTTGATCCAGAACAGCGCACAACTAGAGCGCAAAGGTTAATCAGAAACGACATCAACTCCTTCTTCACTCGAAGCCTCAATCCATTCGGGGGCTAATGATGGGGTTATGTACCTAGGGTAGGGTCATGGACCTGTTCCAAGTAACTTACCCTAGGACATCCCTAGAAGAGGTCGCCTTCCAGTCGACCAACGAGGATTCACTCGACTGGCCTGAAGGACTCGACCACGAAGACTCACTCGACCACCAGGAGGTCAAGAGGCACTCTGCACCGCAACGGCCTGTAATTAAGTAGACCTTATGATAGTAAAGGCACTTTATGTGGGGCGTTACCAGTAACGCCCCAGACTTAACTCACCTTAAACCCTCTCCTACGTGGGATGGCTGGGGTCCTGGCGCACTCTATATAAGCCACCCCCCTCCACAGGCAGAAGGGTTCGGCACCTTGTAATCCATACATTGATAATCCACTCGACCGCCTCCGGGATCCGAGACGTAGGGCTGTTACTTCTTCCGAGAAGGGCCTGAACTCGTACATCCCTTGTGCTTACAACCTCTCCATAGCTAGGACCTTGCCTCTCCATACCTACCCCCCACTCTACTGTCAGGCTTAGAACCACGACACCCGAACCTGGGTAAACATCTATGTCCCTTGCTTCCTGTTACCATCAGCCTTGACGCACAGATCGGGACCCCCTACCCGAGATCCGCCGGTTTTGACACCGACACACCCAATGTGAATGGTTTATTGAATCTCGATCGTAGTGATACACGTATTCATAATATTGATGCCAAAAGATGAAAAGTTGATAATGGTAGTGCAACATATTTGTGGCACTGCCGTTTAGGTCATATTGGTGTAAAGCGCATGAAGAAACCCCATGCAGATGGACTTTTGGAATCACTTGATTATGAATCATTTGATACTTGCGAACCATGACTCATGGGCAAGATGACTAAAACTCTGTTGTCCGGAACAATGGAGCGAGCTGATGATTTATTGGATATAATAAATATTGATGTATGTGGTCCGATGAGTGTTGAAGCATGCGGCGGGTATCGTTATTTTCTGACCTTCACAGATGATTTGAGCAGATCTAGGTATATCTACTCAATGAAACACAAGTCTGAAACATTTGAAAAGTTCAAAGAATTTCAGAGTGAAGTCGAGAATCATCGTAACAAGAAAATAAAGTTCCTACGATCTGATCGCTAAGGTGAATATTTGAGTTACGAGTTTGGCCTTCATTTGAAACAATGTGGAATAGTTTCATAACTCACGCTACCTGGAACACCACAGCGTAATGGTGTGTTCTAACGTCGTAGTCGTACTTTATTAGATATTGTGCGATCTATGATGTCTCTAACTGATTTACCACTATCGTTTTGGGGTTATGCATTAGAGACAACTACATTCACGTTAAATAGGGCACCATCTAAATCCGTTGAGACGACACCATATGAATTGTGGTTTGGCAAGAAATCTAGGCTGTCGTTTCTTAAAGTTTGGGGTTGCGACACTTATGTCAAAAGGCTTTAGCCGGATAAGCTCGAACCCAAATCAAAGAAGTGCATCTTCAAAGGATACCCCTAAAGAAATAATTGGGTACACCTTCTACCATAGATCCGAAGGCAAGATCTTTGTTGCTAAGAATGAATCCTTTCTAGAGAAGGAGTTTCTCTCGAAAGAAGTGAGTGGGAGGAAAGTAGAACTTTATGAGTTAATCGTACCTTCTCTCGAATTGAATAGTAGTAAATCAGAGAAAATTGTTTCTGTGATGCCTACACCAACAAAAGAGGAACCTAATGATGATGATCATGAAATTTCAGATCAAACAAATTTAAGTGAAGAACATGAGCGTAAAGATTTTCATCTCTCAAAATAATATAAGTGAAGCATGAGAGAATTTGTTCAAAATTACTAGCTCTCAAATAAATCTAGTGAAGCATGAGAGTATTTCTTCAAACATATTAAAACACACCGTGCTCAAAAAGATATAAGTGAAGCACTAGCGCAATTCCATAGCTCAAAATATTTATGTGAAGCATAAAGAGCAATTCTAACAAATCATAGCATAATTTTGGCTCTCTCAAAAGTGTGTCCAGCAAGGATACTTGTGACATAATAAAAATCAACACAAGCAAAGACTCATATATTGCAAGGCGCTCCAAGCAAAACTCATGATATGTGACGAATAAAAACATAGTTCCAAGTAAAATACCGATGGTCATTAGAAGAAAGAGGGGATGCCACTCGGGGAATCACCAAGCTTAGTTGCTCGTTTCTCCTTGAATTTTATCTTGGGGACGTATCAGTTAAACATCTAGAAGTCACGGGATCATAGGCCACCTTGAATTTTCGGATCAATCAGTTTGTCCCATGACTTCCAGTGAGATTTCCTCTTGCCTTTTTAAGGTCCCCACCAAAAGTTCTGAAGCAAGCACATTAAGTCATCACAAACAAAGTAAGGCAACTTTAACACTCCCATTTTTTTAGTGCAAAAGGCATGAGCTGCAGCCTTAATCAATGTTGCATTCCCATCTTGAGACAAGGTGTCCTCCTAGAGCAAGATAGCTTAGTTAGTCTCTCCTGCAGATTTCAGAATTTACCCAGCCTCCCTGGCAACGGCGCTTGAGCATGCGTGTTGGGCCTCCAAGTGCAGAGGTTTGTAGGACATTAGCAAATTTCCCTCAAGTGGATGACCTAAGGTTTATCGATCCGTGTGAGGCATTGGATGAAGATGGTCTCTCTCAAACAAACCTGCAACCAAATAGTGCTACCTCTTGAGCATGCGTTGGTTTTCCTTGAAGAGGAAAGGGTGATGCACCAAAGTAGCGTAAGTATTTCCCTCAGTTTTTGAGAACCAAGGTATCAATCCAATAGGAGGCTACACGCAAATCTCTCGTACCTACACAAACAAATAAGAACCTTGCAACCAACGCGATAAAGGGGTTGTCAATCCCTTCAAGGCCACTTGCAAAAGTGAGATCTGATAGAGATAATAAGATAAATATTTTTGGTATTTTTATGATATAGATTGGAAAGTAAAGATTGCAAAATAAAATAGATCAGAAACTTATATGATAGAAAATAGACCTGGGGGCCATAGGTTTCACTCGCAGCTTCTCTCAAGATAGCATAAGTATTACGGTGGGTGAACAAATTATTGTCGAGCAATTGATAGAAAAGTGCATAGTTACGAGAATATCTAGGCATGATCATGTATATAGGCATCACGTCTATGACAAGTAGATCGAAACGATTCTGCATCTACTACTATTACTCCACACATCGACCGCTATCCAGCATGCATCTAGAGTATTAAGTTCATAAGAAGAGAGTAACGCATTAGGCAAGATGACATGATGTAGAGGGATAAACTCAAGCAATATGATATAAACTCCATCTTTTTATCCTCGATGGCAACAATACTATACGTGCCTTGCTGCCCCTGCTGTCACTGGGAAAGGACACTGCAAGATTGAACCCAAAGCTAAGCACTTCTCCCATTGCAAGAAAGATCAATTTGGTAGGCCAAACCAAACTGATAATTCGAGACTTGCAAAGATAACCACTCATACATAAAAGAACTCAGAGGAGATTCAAATATTGTTCATAGATAATCTTGATCATCAACCCACAATTCATCGGATCTCGATAAACAAACCGCAAAAAGAATTACATCAAATAGATCTCCAAGACGATCGAGGAAAACATTGTATTGAGATCCAAAGAGAGAGAAGAAGCCATCTAGCTAATAACAATGGACCCGACGGTCTGTGGTAAACTACTCACACTACATCGGAGAGGCCATGGTGTTGATGTAGAAGCCCTCAGTTATTGATTCCCCCTCCGGCGGAGCGCCAGAAAAGGCCCCAAGATGGGATCTCACGGGTACAGAAGATTCAAGACAAAAGTTTAATATTGACATAAGAGTAATAATACTTCAAGCATACTAACAAAGTAATCATGTCTTCTCAAAATAACTTGGCCAAAGAAAGTTATCCCTACAAAATCATATAGTCTGGCTATGCTCTATCTTCATCACACAAAATATTTAAATCATGCACAACCCCGGATTAAGCCAAGCAATTGTTTCATACTTTAGTATTTTCAAACTTTTTCAATCTTCACGCAATACATGAGCGTGAGCCATGGACATAGCACTATATGTGGAATAAGATGGTGGTTGTGGAGAAGACAAAAAAGGAGAAGATAGTCTCACATCAACTAGGCGTATCAACGGGCTATGGAGATGCCCATTAATATATATGAATGTGAGTGAGTAGGGATTGCCATGCAACGGATGCACTAGAGCCATCTAGAGCTATAAGTGTATGAAAGCTCATCAAAAGAAACTAAGTGGGTGTGCATCCAACTTGCTTGCTCACGAAGACCTAGGGCAATTTGAGGAAGCCCATTGGAATATACAAGCCAAGTTCTATAATGAAAAAATACCACTAGCATATGAAGGTGACAACATAGGAGATTCTCTATCATGAAGATCATGGTGCGACTTTGAAGCACAAGTGCGGAAAAAGGATAGTAACATTGTCCCTTCTCTCTTTTTCTCTCTTTTTTTTCTTTTTTTTCTTTTTGTAGGCTTCTTTGGCCTCTTTTTTTTATTTGGGCTTCTTCGGCCTCTTTTTTTTATAAAGTCCGGAGACTCATCCCAACTTGTGAGGGAATCATTGATTCCATCATCCTTTCCTCACATGGTACAATGCTCTAATAATGAAGATCATCACACTTTTTTTACTTACAACTCAATACATAGAACAAAATATGACTCTATGTGGATGCCTCCGGCGGTGTACCGGGATATGCAATGAATCAAGAGTGACATGTATGAAAGAATTATGAATGGTGGCTTTGCCACAAATACGATGTCAACTACATGATCATGCAAAAAGCAATATGACAATGATGGAGCATGTCATAATAAACGGAACGGTGGAAAGTTGCATGGCAATATATCTCGGAATGGCTATGGAAATGCCATATTAGGTAGGTATGCTGGCTGTTTTGAGTAAGGTATATGGTGGGTGTATGATACCGGCAAAATTTGCGCGGCGTAGAGGCTAGCAATGGTGGAAGGGTGAGAGTGCGTATGATCCATGGACTCAACATTAGTCATGAAGAACTCACATACTTATTGCAAAAATCTACAAGTTATCAAAACAAAGTACTACATGCATTCTCCTAGGGAAAGGGTTGGTAGGAGTTAACCATCGCGCGATCCCGACCACCACACATAAGACAATCAATAAATAAATCATGCTCCAACTTCATCACATAATGGTTCATCATACGTGCATGCTACGGGAATCACAAACTTTTAACACGAGTATTCCTCAAAGTCACAACTACTCAACTAGCATGACCCTAATATTGCCATCCTCATATCTCAAAACAATCATCAAGTATCAAACTTCTCATAGTATTCAATGCACTTTATATGATTGTTTTTATTATACCTATCTTGGATGCTCATCATTTTAGGACTAAAATTTTAACCAAAGAAAATTACCATGCTGTTCTAAAAGACTCTCAAAATAATATAAGTGAAGCATGAGAGATCAATAATTTCTATAAAATAAAACCACCATCGTGCTCTAAAAAGATATAAGTGAAGCACTAGAGCAAAATTGTCTAGTTCAACAGATATAAGCGAAGCACATAGAGTATTCTAATAAATTCCGATTCATGTGTGTCTCTCCCAAAAGGTGTGTACAGCAAGGATGATTGTGGTAAACTACAAAGCAAAGACTCATATCATACAAGACGCTCCAAGCAAAACATATATCATGTGGTGAATAAAAATATAGCCTCAAGTAAAGTTACCGATGGACGAAGACAAAAGAGGGGATGCCTTCCGGGGCATCCCCAAGCTTAGGCTTTTGGTTGTTCTTGAATTTTACCTTGGGGTGCCTTGGGCATCCCAAGCTTAGGCTCTTGCCAATCCTTATTCGAAAATCCATCAAATCTTTACCCAAAACTTGAAAACTTCACAACACAAAACTCAACAAAAAACTCGTAAGCTCCGTTAGTACAAGAAAACAAACCACCAATTTAAGTTACTGTAATGAACTCATTCTTTATTTATATTGGTGTTAAACCTACTGTATTCCAACTTCTCTATGGTTCATACCCCCCGATACTAGCCATAGATTCATCAAAATAAGCAACACACGAAAAACAGAATCTGTCAAAAACAGAACAGTCTGCAGTAATCTGTAACTTTCAAATATTCTGGAACACCAAAAATTCTACCAAAATAGGAAGTCCTAGGAAATTTGTCTATTAATCTTCTGAAAAAATAATCAACTAAAAATCACGTTTCTGTGATTTATTAAAATTATTCTCGTGCGTCCATAAGTTTCTGTTTTTCAGCAAGATCAAATTAACTATCACCCAAGATGATCCTATAGGTTCTACTTGGCACAAACACTAATTAAAACATAAAACCACATCTAACAGAGGCTAGATGAACTATTTAATACTAAACAGGAGTAAAAAGTCAAGAACAAAAATAAAATTGGGTTGCCTCGCAACAAGCGCTATCGTTTAACGCCCCTAGCTAGGCATAAAAGCGAGAATAGATCTAAGTATTGCCATAATGATAAGGTAAATCACGAAAACTCATCTCATATTCCCTACGTTAAGCAGCAGGTTTTCTTTGTGGCAAGCAAAAGTAATCAAAAGGGCTAAATTTAATGGGACAGAAGTCCCCAAGGTCAAGCTTAGGAAGTATTGGTTCCTCCTCTGGCCCCTCATATTGCACAACCAATTCATCATTATAAGCATTCTTTTGGCAAAAAGTCATGAGCCTTTTCTCAAGAGAAAATCCTAACCCAATGTTTTGAATATAAAAATCATCATTAAGTTCAAAGATTCTATCAACTAGAACATCGATAGGAACCTTTTTTCTAAGGTTTTCATTATAAGCAACATGATCTAAAGATTGTAAACGCATTATGTCTTCTTGATTAAAAAGGATCGCCTCTATGGGAGGATGACCAACGTCTACCCTATAGTGCGCAAAAATTTCTTTGGCTTCTTTCATTATAAATCTGAACTCATGTGCCAAAAATATAGTAGTTGCACGCTTAACAGAAGAATGCTCAATATTGGAAAATTCTAGGAAAATCCTTTGTATGCAAGGATGCACATGCATAAACTGTCTTTCAAGTTCAACTATAAGCAAGGATATAGCATCCACAAGACTACTATTTCTATGAAGAATAGATCCACCCATAGTGGGAAAAGCACCGGCACAAGTAAAGAAATCATGAATAACCCCTTTTCCAATAGTATTACCACTACCGATTCAAAACTTTTTAGTATGTAAGATAGTGGGTTCTTCGGCAGGATCATCAAAAGCAGCAAAATTTCCCATGTTATTACTATTGTCCTTATCAACGATACCCTCCCCAATTTCAGACATAGTGGCAGCAAATGCCACAAGAAGCAAGCAAGAAAGAGGCGAACGGGAAAGAGAGGGCAAAGAAAACGGCAAGGGTGAAGTGGGGGAGAGGAAAACGAGAGGCAAATGGCAAATAATGTAATGCAACGGAGAAGAGTTTGTGACGGGTACTTGGTATGTCTTGACTTGTGCGTAGACCTCCCCGGCAACGGCGCCAGAAATCCTTCTTGCTACCTCTTGAGCATGCCATGGTTTTCCCTTGAAGAGGAAAGGGTGATGCAGCAAAGTAGCGTAAGTATTTCCCTCAGTTTTTGAGAACCAAGGTATCAATCCAATAGGAGGCTACACGCAAATCCCTCGTACCTACACAAACAAATAAGAACCTTGAAACCAACGCGATAAAGGGGTTGTCAATCCCTTCAAGGCCACTTGCAAAAGTGAGATCTGATAGAGCTAATAAGATAAATATTTTTGGTATTTTTATGATATAGATTGGAAAGTAAAGATTGCAAAATAAAATAGATCGGAAATTTATATGATAGAAAATAGACACGGGGGCCATAGGTTTCACTCGTGGCTTCTCTCAAGATAGCATAAGTATTACGTTGGGTGAACAAATTGCTGTCGAGCAATTGAGAAAAGTGCATAGTTATGAGAATATCTAGGCATGATCATGTATATAGGCATCACGTCCGCGACAAGTAGATCGAAATGATTCTGCATCTACTACTATTACTCCACACATCGACTGCTATCCAGCATACATCTAGAGTATTAAGTTCATAAGAAGAGAGTACGCATTAGGCAAGATGACATGATGTAGAGGGATAAACTCAAGAGATATGATATAAACCCCATCTTTTTATCCTCGATGGCAACAATACAATATGTGCCTTGCTGCCCCTGCTGTCACTGGGAAAGGACACCGCGAGATTGAACACAAAGCTAAGCACTTCTCCCATTGCAAGAAAGATCAATATAGTAGGCCAAACCAGACTGATAATTCGAAGAGACTTGCAAAGATAACCAATCATACATAAAAGAATTCAGAGGAGATTCAAGTATTGTTCATAGATAATCTTGATCATAAATCCACAATTCATCGGATCTCGACAAACACACCACAAAAAGAATTACATCGAATAGATCTCCAAGAAGATTGAGGAGAACTTTGTATTGAGATTCAAAGAGAGAGAAGAAGCCATCTAGCTAATAACTATGGACCCAAAGGTCTGTGGTAAACTACTCACACTTCATCAGAGAGGCTATGGTGTTGATGTAGAAGCCCTCCGTGATCGATTCCCCCTCCGACGGAGCGCCAGAAAAGGCCCCAAGATGGGATCTCACGGGTACAGAAGGTTGCGGCGGTGGAAATAGGGTTTCGTGGTGCCCCTGGATGTTTTCAGGGTATATGGATATATATATATAGGCGAAGGAAGTCGGTCAGGGGAGCCACGAGGGTGGGGGGCGCGCCTACCCCCCTGGGCGTGCCTCCCTGCCTCGTGGCCGCCTCGTTTCTTTCTTGACATCCACTCCAAGTCTCTTGGATTGCGTTTGTTCCAAAAATAACTCTCCCAAAGGATTCATTTTGTTTGGACTCCGTTTGATATTCCTTTTTTGCGAAACACTGAAATAGGCAAAAAAACAATTTGGGTTGGGCCTCTGGTTAATAGGTTAGTCCCAAAAATAATATAAAAGTGTATAGTAAAGCCCATTAAACATCCCAAACGGGTAATATAATAGCATGGAACAATAAAAAATTATAGATACATTGGAGACGTATCAAGCAGCAAAGAGTATCTTGTGTCCCCAACACACCCAATACAATGGTCAATTGTATATGATACAAGTGTAATATGGATAGTAGATATAGGTTTTTATAATCTAAAATTATAAAAACAGCAAGGTAACAAGTAATAAACGTGAGCGAAAACGGTATTGCAATGCTTCGAAACAAGGCCTAAGGTTCATACTTTCACTAATGCAAGTTCTCTCAACAATAATAACATAATTGGATCATATAACTATCCCTCAACATGCAACAAAGAGTCACTCCAAAGTCACTAATAGCGGAGAAAAAATGAAGAGATTATTGTAGGGTACGAAACCACCTCAAAGTTATTCTTTCTGATCAATCCGTTGGGCTATTCCTATAAGTGTCACAAACAGCCCTAGAGTTTGTAGTAAAATAACACCTTAAGACACACATCAACCAAAACCCTAATGTCACCTAGATACTCCAATGTCACCTCAAGTATCTGTGGGTATGATTATATGATATGCATCACACAATCTCAGATTCATCTATTCAACCAACACAAAGAACTTCAAAGAGTGCCCCAAAGTTTCTACCAGAGAGTCAAGACGAAAATGTGTGCCAACCCCTATGCATAGATTCCCAAGGTCACAGAACCCGCAAGTTGATCACCAAAACATACATCAAGTGGATCAATAGAATACCCTATTGTCACCACGGGTATCCCACGCAAGACATACATCAAGTGTTCTCAAATCCTTAAAGACTCAAGCCAATGAGATAACTTCAAAGGGAAAACGCAATCCATTACAAGAGAGTAGAGGGGGAGAAACAACATAAGATCCAACTATAATAGCAAAGCTTGTGGTACATCAAGATTGTGCCATATCAAGAACACGACAGAGAGAGAGAGATCAAACGCATAGCTACTGGTACATACCCTCAGCCCCGAGGGTGAACTACTCCCTCCTCGTCATGGAGAGCGCTGGGATGATGAAGATGGCCACCGGTGATGGATCCTCCCTCCGGCAGTGTGCCGGAACAGGGCCCCGATTGGTTTTTGGTGGCTACAGAGGCTTGTGGCGGCGGAATTCCTGATCTAGGTTTATTTCTGGGGGTTTCTGTATTTAAAGGATTTTTTGGCGGCGGTCTCACGCCAGGGGGGTCTCTGAGTCGTCCACGAGATAGGGGGCGTGCCCAGGGGGTAGGGCGTGCCCAGGGGGTAGGGCGCGCCCTCCACCCTCGTGGACGGCCCGGGACTCTTCTGGGCCAACTCTTTTACTCCGGGGGCTTCTTTTGGTCCATAAAAAATCATCAAAAATTGGCACGTCAATTGGACTCCGTTTGGTATTCCTTTTCTGTAAACTCAAAAACAAGGAAAAACCAGAAACTGGCATTGGGCTCTGGTTTAATAGGTTAGTCCCAAAAATCATATAAAATAGCATATAAATCCATATAAAACATCCAAGATGGATAATATAATAGCATGGAACAATCAAAAATTATAGATACATTGGAGACGTATCACTTTGCAGTTTGGGTACAACAATTTCTTGTGATCCTCTAACATGCGCTGCAACTTCAGACTCTCCTTTTCAGTTGCGCAGTTTCTCTTTGCATCGGCAATGGCCCGACCAAGATCATCGGCAGGCTCATCTGATGCCTCTTCTGCACCTTCTTCCCGCATTGCTGGCTCAGCTTCTTCCCCCATTGTTGTACCATCGTATTCAGGGAACCCATGTCCTGGACAGCCGTCGTCATCCTCTTCTTCTTCATTGTCTTCCATCAGGACCCCTCTTTCTCCGTGCTTGGTCCAAACATTATAGTGGGGCATGAAACTGGACTCAAACAGGTGGACGTGAATTGTTCTTGACTTAGAGTAATTCTGATCATTCTTACAAATAGCACATGGAAAACACATAAAGCCATCTGCCCGCTTGTTTGCCTCAGCCGCAATTAAAAAAGTATGCACACCTTTAACGAACTGGGGAGAGCATCGGTTATTGTACATCCATTGCCGGCTCATCTTCATTACACAACACCGAAAATACTAAATTAATACAAGTTCATACACACTTATTCTCATAAAACAACATACACACTCTCTAGCTAAAGTATTTAAATGCAACAACAAATGCGATCAAGATCGCAACTAAGGTAATAATTGATCCAACATAATGATACCAAGCCTCACTATCAATGGCATATTTTCTAATCTTTCTAATCTTCAAGCGCATTGCATCCATCTTGACCTTGTGATCATCAACGACATCAGCAACATACAACTCCAGTTTCATCTTCTCTTCTTCAATTCTTTTCAATTTTTCTTTCAAATACTCATTTTCTTGTTCAACTAAATTTAACCTCTCAACAAGAGGGTCGGTTGGAATTTCTGGTTCACATACCTCCTAGATAAAAACATCTATGTCACGTTGGTCGGCATAATTGTTATAAACATGAAATGCAACAAATAGTTATAGAAGAGAATATATATGATACATCTCCATCGTATCTACTTTTCCAAACACTTTTGCCCTTGTTTTGGACTCTAACTTGCATGATCTGAAGGAACAAACCCGGCTGACGCTGTTTTCAGCAGAACTGCCATGGTGTTATTTTCCTGTAGAAATAAAAGTTCTCGGAATGACCTGAAAATCCACAGAGTAACTTTTTGGAATTAATAAAAATATTGGCGAAAGAATCAACGTCAGGGGGCCCACACCCTGTCCACGAGGGTGGGGGCGCCCCCCCCTAGGGCGCGCCCCCTGCCTCATGGGCCCCCTGATGCTCCATCTACGTCAACTCCAACTCCATATATTCACGTTCGGGGAGAAAAAAAATCAGAGAGAAGGATTCATCGCGTTTTATGATACGGAGCCGCCGCCAAGCCCTAAACTCTCTTGGGAGGGCTGATCTGGAGTCCGTTCGGGGCTCCGGAGAGGGGAATTTGTTGTCGTCGTCATCATCAACCATCCTCCATCACCAATTTCGTGATGCTTACCGCTGTGTGTGGTAATTCCATTGTAGGCTTGCTGGACGGTGATGGGTTGGATGAGATTTACCATGTAATCGAGTTAGTTTTGTTAGGGTTTGATCCCTAGTATCCACTATGTTGTGAGATTGATGTTGCTATGACTTTGCTATGCTTAATACTTGTCACTACGGCCCGAGTGCCATGATTTCGGATCTGAACCTATTATGTTTTCATGAATATATGTGAGTTCTTGATCCTATCTTGCAACTCTATAGTCACCCATTATGTGTTACGATCTGTTAACCCCGAAGTGACAATAATCGGGATACTTACCGGTGATGACCGTAGTTTGAGGAGTTCATGTATTCACTAAGTGTTAATGCTTTGGCCTGGTACTCTGTTAAAACGAGGCCTTAATATCCCTTAGTTTCCAATAGGACCCCGCTGCCACGGGAGGGTAGGACAAAAGATGTCATGCAAGTTCTTTTCCATAAGCACGTATGACTATATTCGGAATACATGCCTACATTACATTGATGAACTAGAGCTAGTTATGTGTCACCCTGTGTTATAACTATTACATGAGGAATCGCATCCGACATAATTATCCATCACTGATCCAATGCCTACGAGCTTTTCACATATTGATTTTGCTTAGTTACTTTACCGTTGCCACTGTTACAATTACTACAAAACTGCTACTGTTACTTTTGCCACTGTTACCGTTACTTCCATACTACTTTGCTACAAAATACTTTGCTGCAGATATTAAGTTATCCAGGTGTGGTTGAATTGACAGCTCAACTGCTAATACTTGAGAATATTCTTTGGCTCCCCTTGTGTCGAATCAATAAATTTGGGTTGCATACTCTACCCTCGAAAACTGTTGCGATCCCCTATACTTGTGGGTTATCAAGACTATTTTATGGTGCCGTTGCCGGGGAGCATAGCTCTATCCTTTGAGTCACTTGGGATTTTATATTTGCTGATCCCTATGAGGAACTTGAAAGACAAAAGAACTAAGATTTTTCCCTCAACTACGAGGGGAGGTAAGGAACTGCCATCTAGCTCTACACTTGATTCACCATCTGTTTTGAGTAAACTTGCGACACCTAAACCTGCTTCTGCTATTAATTCTGATATGTCGCATGTTATTGATGATGCCACTTCTGGTATGCATGATACTTATGATGAAACTACTTCTATGCTTGATAATACTGTGCCATTAGGTGAATTTCTTGATGAACAACTTGCTAGGGCTAGAGAGAATGAAATTACTGAAACTGATAATATTGATGAAAGTGATGATGAAGATTCTCCCCCTAGATATGAATTTCCTGTTGTGCCTGAGGGTTATGTTATGGATGAAGAAACTGCTAGAGATTTTCTTGCTTGCAATGATAGATCTGACCTTAAGAAATTATTTGCTAAGCTGAAAGAAAAGTCTCTGAATGCTAGAATGAAATATGACCCTGCTTTTGCTACTTCACCTATCTGTGTTACTGATAAGGATTATGATTTCTCTGTCGATCCTGAGATAATTACTTTGGTTGAATTTGATCCTTTTTATGGCTATGAATCTGAAACTGTTGTGGCGCATCTTACTAAGTTAAATGATATAGCCACCCTATTCAGTAATGATGAGAAAACTCGCTACTACTATATCCTTAAGTTATTTCCATTCTCATTAAAGGGTGATGCTAAAACTTGGTTTAATTCTCTTGATCCTGGTTGTGTGCATAGGCCCCAGGATATGATTTATTACTTCTCTACTAAATATTTCCCCACTCATAAGAAACAAGCTGCTTTAAGGGAAATATATAATTTTGTGCAAATTGAAGAAGAGAGTCTCCCACAAGCTTGGGGGAGGCTTCTCCAATTACTTAATGCTTTTCCTGATCATCCTCTCAAGAAAAATGAAATACTTGATATCTTTTATAATGGACTAACCGATGCTTCCAGAGACCACCTGGATAGTTGTGTTGGTTGTGTTTTCAGGGAAAGAACTGTCGATCGAGCTGAATTGCTATAGAATAATATGTTGACTAATGAAAACAATTGGACACTTCCTGAACCAACTCCTAAGCCAACTCCGAAGAAAAGAGGCGTTCTATTTCTTAGTCCTAAAGATATGCAAGAGGCAAAGAAATCTATGAAAGAAAAGGGTATTAAAGCTGAAGATGTTAAGAATTTACCTCCTATTGAAGAAATACATGGTCTTGATAACCCGACACAGGTAGTAAAGGTAAATTCTCTCTATAGATATGATAAAGTTGAAATCCCGTCTACTAAGTTTGCTAGCCAATGCTTGGATGAGTTTGATGACTTTATGGCTAAACAAGAAAACTTCAATGCTTATGTTAGTAGACAATTGAAAAGTAATGCTTATATGATTGGACACTTGAGTTATTATATGTCTAGAGTTAAGGATGAACTTAAACACATTAGTAAACATGCTTCTATGGTTACCACTCAAGTAGAACAAGTGCTTAAAGCTCAAAATGATTTGCTCGTTGAATTAAATAATAAGAAAAATGATAATGCTGTTAGAGCTATGACTAGAGGGGGTAAAATGACTCAAGAACCTTTGTATCCTGAGGGCCACGAATTGAGCAAGATTCTCAGAGAAATAATGTAGATGCACCTAGTCCTTCTACAAAGAAGAAAAAGAAGAATGATAGGACTTTGCATGCTTCTAGTGAACCTGTTGTAGACACACCTGAGAATCCCAATGATATTTCTATTTCTGATGCTGAAACAAAATCTGGTGATGAACATGAACCTAGTGATAATGTTCATGTTGATGCTCAACCTAGCAATAACAATGATGTAGAGATTGAACATGCTGTTGATCTTGATAACCCACAATCAAAGAATCAACGTTATGATAAGAGAGACTTCGTTGCTAGGAAGCACGGTAAAGAAAGAGAACCATGGGTTCAGAAACCCATGCCTTTTCCTCCTAAACCATCCAAGAAAAAGGATGATGAGGATTTTGAGCGCTTTGCTAAAATGATTAGACCTATCTTTTTGCGTATGCGTTTGACTGATATGCTTAAAATAAATCCTTATGCTAAGTACATGAAAGATATTGTTACTAGTAAAAGAAAGATACCGGAAGCTGTCCACCATGCTTGCTAATTATACTTTTAAGGGTGGAATACCTAAGAAACTTGGAGATCCAGGAGTACCAACTATACCATGCTCCATTAAAAGAAACTATGTTTAAAACTGCTTTATGTGATCTTGGAGCCGGTGTTAGTGTCATGCCTCTCTCTTTATATCGTAGACTTGAATTGAATAAGTTGACACCTACTGAAATATCTTTGCAAATGGCTGATAAATCAACTGCTATACCTGTTGGTATTTGTGAGGATGTGCCTGTTGTGGTTGCAAACGTTACTATCTTAACGGACTTTGTTATTCTTGATATTCCTGAGGACGATAGTATGTCGATTATCCTTGGTAGACCCTTTTTAAATACTGCAGGGGCTGTTATTGATTGCAACAAAGGCAATGTCACTTTTCACGTTAATGGTAATGAGCATACGGTACACTTTCCGAGGAAACAACCTCAAGTTTACAATATCAATTCTATTGGAAAAATTCCATCAATCATTATTGGAGGTTTTGAATTTCCTCTTCCTACTGTCAAGAAGAAATATTATATTTTTATTATCGGGGATGTACATATCGTCGTTGAGGTAACCTAGTGTTATTCGAAATTTCTCCGGTTTCATGTGATTCAGAATGAGTTTGTTAACAAGACTTGATCAACCTTGTTAGTGGATTCCTTTTGATGAGTATGAGATGGATGAAGTTAGAAGGCACAACCTTTTGTACCCTCCTTTTACTTTCTATTATTTATATTAAATAAAGCAAAAATAGTATTTTTTCTGTCTGTTTTCTGAATTATCTTTGCAATAAAAAACACCCCGAAAATAAAAGTTCTCCAAATGCCCTGAAAATGAAATATGTTTTTTCTAGAATATTTAAGAATATCTGGCACTGAGAACACAACAGAGAGGGCAAGCACCTGGCCACGAGGGTCCAGGGCGTGCCCACCCCCCTGGGGCGCGCCCCTGCCTCGTGGGCCCCTGGTAGCCCCTCTCCACTCATTCCTGCACCCACACACTCCTTCTTCCTCCCAAAAAAAATCACCAACCAGCTCAAGCACGAGTTCTAGCTCATCTAGCTGCCATTTTCGATCTCCTTGCTCAAAGCTCCACTCACAAAACTGCTTTGGGGGATTGTTCTTTGGTATGTGACTCCTCCAATGGTCCAATTAGTTTTTGTTCTAGTGTTTTATTCACTGCAAATTTTTGCTGCCTAGGTGACCCTGTTCTTGAGCTTGCATGTCAAATTTATATGGTCCCAAGTAGTTCTAATGCATGATATAGTCTCTAGGCACTTTTGGGAGTAGTTGCTATCAATTTTGTTGAGTTTGGTTCAATTTTATTTTGAGTTACTAAAAATTTCAGAAAATTTCAAAAAATGATGAAGAGATTTTTAAGGGGCTCTTTGAGCCAAAGCTCGAAGGATAAACAAAATAAGGAGAATAAAAAGCCCAAGTATAATCGCCCTCGCGTCGTGGAGGTTCAGCCGTGTGAATGGCCTTGTGATGAGTTCTTGAGAGCAGTTGGGATTCATGATGATTTTTATCATTTGACTGATAATGCAAGCCTCACCGACTTCCTCCACGACCAGCTCAAACAGTATCTCCTACTCACTACTACTTTCGTGCAAAAATTTACTTTCATGCTAAGCAATCACTACCTTCAATGGAGTTTCATTTATATGATGAGGTTAAGGAGATGTCACTATGTGATTTTTGTGGGGTTGCAAGCTACCCTTCAAGGGCAGCATAGAGGAACCACATTGTAGTGATGTGGATGGATTTATTGATATGATTACTGTAGGGGAAACGAGGAAGGTTTCCGGTGCAAGAATTACTAGTATACACTTTCCTGTTCTATGTTACTTTGCAATATTTTCTAGTAGATGCTAAATTGGTCGAGGGAACTGTGGAAACCTTAGTGCCCTGGATATTGTTATTTTGTGCCATGCTCTGTTTCGCTATAACACTGTTAGTTTAGGCGCTATTATTGCTAAACAATTAAGTCTGAACCGTACAAAGGGTCCCATCTTTGGAGCATCTTTGCTTCATGCCTTGCTAAACACTTTAGGATACCTATTAGGCATTATGAGAAAGAGGAAAGGTTGCTGCCCACTATTTTTCTAGATTATAAGAGTATGGTAGCACATGAATTTATTGTTAAAAATGATGAGATGATGCTTAAGTATAATTTGAGATTTAATAAAACTCACAGTGAGACTATTATCTTGCCTGCACCCTCTTTGTTTGACTTACCTTCAGGCACGTACCTCATCTTGTCGGAGGCCGTTCACGCATATCGAAGCCAGACACCAGCTCCAGAGCCTGAGCCAGAACCACCACTTGACCCTTATCGACCGTCCTTTTATCAGTGGCATCCGGAGGAGATCGCCAGCAAGTGGTACTCGGATGACACTCCTCGGTACACCGGAGAGAGTAGCTCTGATCCATGGGCATAGACCAACTTAGTCCAAAAGCCTAAGCTTGGGGGAGTACGTATTTCTCACCGACATTACATTCATGTTCACACACTCATTCTGGTTGTCGGTGCTCATACTTTTTCATTGTACTATCCATACTAGTCTATTTTCTTTTCTTGCTTTCTTCTTGTGTGTTTGAATAACCTTAAGAAAAACCAAAAAAATTAGTTGCAGCATTTAGCTAGTTTACTTTCCATGCTTGTAGTAGTATAATTAAAAGAAAACCAAAAAATATTTCTCGTTCTTCTTTTGCTTGTTGGGATAGTTCCCGTGTAAATAGTTTTATTTCTTTTCTTTTCTTTGGGGGTCGAGAGGAGAAGACCATGATGAAAATGTTGAGTGGCTCTCATATGCATTATTGTTGATTTAACCAAGAGCCCATATTACCTTGTCTTCTCCCTTGAATTGAATGCTTGCAGATTCCAGCTTAGTCCAATGCACGTGCACTATTATTATTATCCACACCGTTCGGTCGTGCAAGTGAAAGGCAATAATGATGATATATGATGGACTGATTGAGATGGGAGAAGCTAGTATGAACTTGACCTATCTTGTTTTTGTAAATATGATTAGTTCATCGTTCCTGATTCAGCCTATTATGAATAAACATGTTTGTAATGACAATTAGATATTATAGTTGCTTATGTCATGCTTAATTAGCTAGGAGTTTATAATGGTTTACCTTGCGTGCCAACATGCTGTTAAAATGGTTGTGATGTGGTATAATAGGGTGGTATCCTCCTTTGAATGATTCGAGTGGCTTGACTTGGCACATGTTCACGCATGTAGTTGAAACAAAATCAACATAGCCTCCACGATATTTATGTTCATGGTGGATTATATCCTACTCATGCTTGCACTCAGTGTTGATTAATTTTAATGCATGTTCATGACTGTTGTCGCTCTCTAGTTGGTCGCTTCCCAGTCTTTTTCTAGCCTTCACTTGTACTAAGCAGGAATATTGTTTGTGCATCCAAAATCTATAAACCCCAAAGTTATTCCATATGAGTCCACCATACCTTCCTATATGCAATATCTACCTGCCGTTCCAAGTAAATTTGTATGTGCCAAACTCTAAACCTTCAAATGAAATTCTGTTTTGTATGCTCGAACAGCTCATGTATCAACTAGGGTCGTCTGTATCTTCCTTGCTAGGTAGGTTATTTTAAAGAGGAGTGGACTCTACTCCTCACTCACGAGAAAATGGCTAGTCACCGGGATGCCCAGTCCCATGCTCAAATCAAATCAAAATAATTGCAAACAAAACTCCCCCGGGATTGTTGTTAGTTGGAGGCACCCGTTGTTTCGGGCAAGCCATGGATTGATGATTGTTGGTGGAGGGGGAGTATAAACTTTACCATTATGTTTGGAAACCGCCTATAATGTGTGTAGCATGGAAGATATCGAGATCTCTTGGTTGTTATGTGACAATGAAAGTATGCCACTGAGGGAGTCCTGGACTAGGGGGTGTCCGGACAGCTGGACTATCATCGTCCGCCGGACTCCAAGACTACGAAGATACAAGATTGAAGACTTCGTCCCGTGTCCGGATGGGACTTTCCTTGGCGTGGAAGGCAAGCTTGGCGATACGGATATGTAGATCTCCTACCATTGTAACCGACTCTGTGTAACCCTAGCCTCCTCCGGTGTCTATATAAACCGGAGGGCTTTAGTCCGTAGGACAACATACATTACAACAATCATACCATAGGCTAGCTTCTAGGGTTTAGCCTCCTTGATCTCGTGGTAGATCCACTCTTGTACTACCCATATCATCAATATTAATCAAGCAGGACGTAGGGTTTTACCTCCATCGAGAGGGCCCGAACCTGGGTAAAACATCGTGTCCCTCGTCTCCTATTACCATCCGCCTAGACGCACAGTTCGGGACCCCCTACCCGAGATCCGCCGGTTTTGACACCGACATTGGTGCTTTCATTGAGAGTTCCTCTGTGTCGTCGCCGATAGGAAGGATGCCTCCACCCGTCTTCAAAGACGGTGTTTGCGCCGAAGGGGCCTTGGCCGCCGGCCAAACTATCCGGCTAGGTGGTTTTCTTATGACCGCCTGTCTGGCCGCCGCTTCGACAATGACTTCTCAAGTCGTCGGAAGCAATCTTCACGTCAGCCCTAAAGCTGCCGAACAGTTGGATCCAATAGAGCTCTCGTCTGTTAACGAGCTCTTGGATCACATCGCCGCCCTGGGAGTCGCTACGGACTACAACCAGATTGGGCTTAAAACCGATCTGAGAGAGATTAACTCTCCCCAGGCCACCCACCACGTCGCAGTGGTAGAGGAGCAATACGGCAACTCTTCGCCTGTATTGAAAACTATTCATGTCCGGATTCCCGAACCCTCCACGCCGGATTTCCGCGAAGGAACGGACTTCGATCGAGCATTGAACTTAAAATCATGCGTTGCTCCGGACTCACTGGATTGTGTCCAGCAAACCAAGCTTCCAAATTCGGAAGCTCTTCGGCCTTTAAGCCCCAAGATGGGCAGGGATCCGGATTTTAGTCCACCCACCCGCCCAGACATATGCGATCTATCTCTAATATGGCAAGAGCCCGCTGAAACAGTACATCACTACTGGGCCAGATTCCTCCTGGTTATGGACAGGATAAAGGACTGCCGAGAGGAAAACGCAATCTCAATCTTCTGCAATAACTGCACAGACAAGGGAATACTAAACGCCATTGATCGTCGCAAAATTACGCGCTTCACCGATCTGGCATCCATAGTATGAAAGTACTGTGCGATGGAGAGTTTCCGGAAAACCGAAAACCAATTTTGGGATAATCCGGCCCCAAACCCAGTCCGCAGCAAAAGGGCGCCTTACACTCAGGCCCCAGATGCAAAAATGAAAAAGCAAAAACCCAATAAGGGGCATGGAACCGTACTGGAGGGATGTCTCAATGGACCCTGTAAGCTTCATAGTACAGAGGGAGCCGTCCCAACACATAGCCTTCGAGCATGTTGGATATTACGGCAGGTGGCCAAAAGTGGCGAGGAGCTTCTAGCTCCGGGAAAACGCTCCAACAATACCAGTACGGTATCAACAGTCTTCGAGACCTTCGCATTAAACAATATGCGAAAGCGAACAATCCGCGGACTCGCCGAAGTCTACCAAGTAGCAACAGCAAATCCATGGAGCGACACAGCTATTACCTTCAACGCCAGCGACGAGCCTAAATTCCGAACAGCCAGAGCGCCAGCTGCACTGGTACTTAGTCCCATAGTGGACGGCTTTCGACTGACAAAAGTCCTCATGGATGGCGGCAGCGGATTAAACCTCATTTACGAGTAAACTCTGTGAAAAATGGAAATCGATTGGAGCCGTATTGAGCGAAGCAGCACAACCTTTAGAGGAATAATCCCTAGCCGGGAAGCGTGCTGCACCGGAAAAATCACACTCGATGTGGTGTTCGGCTCTCCGGACAATTACAGATCCGAAGAAGTCACGTTCCAAGTGGCCCCGTTCAACAGCAGATATCACGCTATATTAGGACAAGAGGCATTCACAATTTTTCAAGCAGTACCTCATTACGGGTACATGAAGCTCAAAATGCCTGGGCCCAGCGGAATTATCACTCTCGTTAGTGATCCGGACATAGCACTCCGCGCCAAAAACAAGACAGCCGCACTAGCCCTCGAGGCACTATCCGAAGCCTTAGCGGCAGAAGAACTCACCACGCTGCGCTCCACGGTGAACAGGGACGATGTGATACTCGATAAAAGATCCAAGTCCACCTCCTTCAAACCAGCAGATGAAACAACAAAATTCCAGGTCCATCCAATGGACCCAGCAAAGACAGCCTCCATTGGGGCACAATTGAACCCCGAAGTAGACGCCGCACTGCGTGAATTCCTTCGGGAAAATTGGGACATCTTCGCCTGGCATCCTTCGGATATGCCCGGAATCCCACGCAGGTTGGCAGAACACAGCCTAAACATCCTAAAAGGATTTAAGCCAGTCAAACAGGCTCTTCGACGATTTTCCGAACCCAAAAGACAGGCAATGGGAGAAGAGCTAGCCAAACTATTGGAAGCCGGATTCATTAGAGATATCAAACATCCGGACTGGCTAGCAAATCTGGTGATGGTACCAAAGAAGGATAAATCCTGGCGCCTCTGTGTCGATTTTAAAGACCTCAATAAGGCTTGCCCAAAGGATCCCTTCCCTCTCCCCCGCATCGACCAAATTATCGATGCTACCGCAGGGCACGATTCGTTGTGCTTCCTGGACGCATACTCTGGCTATCATCAAATCAAGATGGCAGAAGCAGACCAAGCCGCAACGGCATTCATCACTCCATACGGACCATTCTGCTTCAACACGATGCCCTTTGGACTTAAAAATGCCGGCGCAACATATCAGCGCATGACTCAAACATGTCTGGCCACCCAGATCGGCAAAACAGTCGAAGCATACCTAGACGACATAGTCGTCAAAACAAAACACGTCGAAACTCTAGTAGACGATTTGAGGCTCACATTCGACAACCTCAGAGCATATGACATCAAGCTGAATCCGGAAAAATGCGTTTTCGACGTACCAGCCGGAAAGCTTTTGGGCTTCATTGTATCCGGTAGAGGAATTGAAGCAAACCCGGCTAAAATCTGAGCTCTGTCACAATTGGATATTCCAAAAGACCTCAAACAAATACAAAAATTAACAGGATGCATGGCAGCCTTAAGCCGCTTTATCTCCCGTCTAGGAGAAAAGGCGTTGCCCCTCTATCGCCTCCTCAGGCGCACCGAACACTTTGAGTGGATGGATGCTGCCACTGCCGGACTCGAAGAAATAAAGGTCATATTGGCAACAAATCCGGTCCTGGCTGCGCCCACTCTGGGCGAACCAATGTTGTTATACATCGCAACAACGCATCAAGTTGTAAGCGCGGTCCTCGTCGTCGAACGAGCGACAGAAGGGCATAAATTCCCTCTTCAAAAACCAGTGTATTATGTATCCACTGTGTTAACCCCCTGCAAATCCCGTTACCCGCACTATCAGAAGATAGCATATGCGGTGTTCATGGCGTCCCGGAAACTCCGGCACTACCTTCAAGATTGTTCGATAACAGTGGCATCTGAAGTACCACTCAATGACATTATAAATAACCGCGACGCAACGGGCAGGATTGCAAAATGGGCCATTGAGCTCTTACCATTCGATATAACTTACAAACCTCGGCAAGCTATAAAGTCACAAGTTTTGGCTGACTTCGTCGCCGAATGGACCGAAGCCGAACTCCCTAAAGAGTACGGCGCATACTCCAATTGGGTTATGCATTTCGACGGCTCTAAAATGTTGGCCGGACTGGGGCTGGCGTTGTATTGACGTCCCCAACCGGGGATACAGTCCAGTACGTACTTCAAATAATTTACACGGACTCCAACAACGCAGCCAAATACGAAGCCCTATTACATGGTCTCCGGATGGCAGTCTCCATGGGTATTCAACGCCTAGAGGTGCGCGGGGACTCAAACCTTGCAATATCCCAAATAAATGGAGACTTTGACACCAAGGATCCGAAAATGGCAGCATATCGCAACGCCGTTCTAAAAATGTCAGCTCGGTTTGAAGGACTCGAATTCCATCACACAGCCCGAGATAATAACCAAGCGGCCGACGTACTGGCACGCATCGGTGCGAAACGTGATGCTGTCCCTCCAAATATCTTCCTGGAACGGCTCTTCAAGCCATCCGTACTATGGGAAGAGGAGCCCGGAAGTGACAAACCGGAAAAAACCGAGCCAATCGGCGATTCAGCCGACGACATAACACCGTCAGCCCACGACATAATGGCAGTAATCGCCCCATGGACAGAACCATTCCTAGCCTACTTGCTTAGGCAGGAACTCCCCGAAGACCAAAACGAGGCCCGCTGCATAGTCCGGCGATCGAAAGCCTACAAGGTCCATGAGAGAGAACTTTATAAGAAAAGCACAACCGGAGTCCTTCAAAGGTGTATCTCCGCAGAGGAAGGGCGAAACCTCCTGGCTGAAATTCATGCCGGACTAGGCGGACACCACGCAGCAGCCCGGGCCCTCGTAGGAAAGGCATTCCGTACAGGATTTTATTGGCCGACGGCCCGGGCAGATGCCCAGGACTTAGTCCAGAGATGCGTTGGTTGTCAGCTCTTTGCTAATCAGAGCCATATGCCGCCTACCGCCCTCAAAACTATACCCATTACCTGGCCGTTCGCGGTCTGGGGGCTTGATATGGTTGGACCCCTTAAAGGGGGAACCCACAAGCAAAGGTACCTATTGGTCATGGTGGATAAATTCACCAAATGGATAGAGGCCAAGCCGGTCAAAACGGCAGAGTCCGGACCAGTGATAGACTTTATATCCGGGGTAGTACACCGTTACGGAGTCCCCCACAGCATCATCACCGACAACGGCACGAACTTCACAGCAGACGAGGTTAAGTCATGGTGCAAGAATATGGGCATCAAGCTCGACTACGCTTCAGTCTATCACCCTCAAACCAACGGTCAAGTGGAACGAGCAAATGGTCTAATAATGAGCGGCATTAAGCCCAGACTAGTGCGGTCACTTACTAAATCGGACACGCACTGGGTCAAGGAGCTCGACTCCGTACTCTGGGGGCTGCGGACAACGCCTAACCGTACTACCGGATTCACACCATTTTTTATGGTATACGGCGCAGAGGCAGTCCTGCCCTGCGACATTATTCATGACTCACCTCGAGTGCGCATGTACGAGGAAAGAGAGGTCGAGCTGGATCGGCAGGACAGCCTGGACACATTGGAGAAAGAACGCGACGTCGCCAAAGCTCGTTCCGCCTTCTATCAGCAGCAGGCTCGAAGATATCAAAGCAGAGAAGTACGGGCCAAGACTTACAACGTTGGCGAACTAGTTCTACGCCTGCCGGACAAGAAAAAGGACAAGCTTAAGCCCAAATGGGAGGGCCCCTTCGTTATCGGTCAAGTCCTGACCGGCGGAGCATACCGTTTACGAAATGCGTCGGATAACCGACTCGAGCCGAACCCATGGAACGCAGCCCGCTTCCGAAGATTCTATGCCTAGCGCCGGAGTAAGAGTTCGTCCCCTACCTCCGTCCAAATTTTTATACCTTGGCTGCCTTTCGTTTCTCTTTTCATAACCTTTTTATTAATAAGCCCCTAAGGGCTTACTTTTGCATTTTTTCGCATACACTTGATGTGCCATCCGCACTCATTATACCTGGGGGCTTCTTTTACAGAAGCTCAATTATAAGGGTTTCATGCCCAGCACATGTGTCACGCTTCCACATGTACCTTTTACTCACCATTATATGCATCGATATGACTTAAGTTTTGGCCAAGCTGGGTTGCCTGGCTCCTGTGCTTACCCCTACGTTCCCGATTGTTCGGCTAGGAGGTAAAGGGAGCACCTCTGCGATTGTCACTGCCGGGTCAGCCAGATGTGTACCTCAGACTGGGTGAAGCCGAAAGCTAGCGTTCTTAAGGGAATATTCGGTCGGTGACTTAAAAGATGACTTTTTACTTATTTATCTATCTGCCCCCAGATGTTTTACTGCTTTCTTTGCAGTCCGGACATGCACTTTAGGGCATGCCTCCCAGCGAAAGGAACCCTTAACGGAACTATTCTCCCTGGAAGATGTTTCTTACTAACCATGTAATATAACATAACTAGTTGGGCACTTGTCTGATAAAGCACTAATGGCCCCTACGCCTGGTCTCCATGCATACCACGGTTGTTTCTTAACCAAAAGGGTATTCGGACACACTCCGGACTCTAGGGTCCCGAGGTTGAAGCGAAAAGGTCGGCAAAGACAAACGATCTACAATCCGGCTAGAAGGCATTTCGCATGTCACTTCAAAGGAAAACATACATTGTCAAATTTATTGATTGTATTCCTCAATCCCGTCTAACAGGCTGTCTAACTTACAGTCCCGTTGGGAAAACTTAGCAGCCAACTCTACTTGGCTGTATACTAAACTCACAGGGATCTCCTTCCCATCGGGCCCCACCGGTCCGACTTCGGCCATATGGTTGGGATCCGCCTTCTTATACCGCGTCTTCACCATGGCCCAAGCCTCCCTGGCACCTTGATGGCAAGCCGAAATCTTCCACAAACGGAAGCGCTGCCGCACTCCCTGAAGCTTCTCCGCAAGCTCCCCAAAGCCCTCGGGTAGGGAGAGGGCTGGCCATAAAGCCTGGACGATGCCGGTCATTGCCTGCCGAACTCGTTCGAGCAGTTGCAACAGTTCGGGAAGCTGATCACCCGTTGATATGGGCATCTCCTCTGTAGGACGACCTGTGAGTATACCTACAAGACATATCATGTCAAAATACTTCCTCGCCGAACTCTTCTTTTCAAAGGAGTCCGCTCAAGCACTTACTATAAATGTCGCGACGAAGCCGCTGATTCTCCTTAACGGAGCCGGACAGCTCGGCTCGAGCGCCTTTTAGCTCTTCTCCTAGCTTGGCGTTGGCATCCTGGAGCTTGTTCCTTTCTTGCTGAACCGTATTCAGCACACTCTCGCCGGCCTTTAGCTGGCGCAGCAATGCTTGCCTATCCGGATCTTGTCCGGCGGCACCTGCAATGTAATTATTAGACTCGCGCGCACGCCGCACAGCGCTTATATTTAATAATAAAAATGTGTTACCAGGAGGGGTCTCTGCGTCTCCTCCTGCGGCAGCAAGTGCGGCCTCAAGTTGGGCCTTGCAATCTTGCAGCTCCCGAGACAGCTGGGCATTCTTCTCGGTAAGAGCCTACGTTTTCAAATGATCCTTAAATCAGTTAATATAACTACTTTAAGTCTCGGGGGCTACTGGTACATACAACCATTAAAATTCCCTTACCCGTATGTCTTTCACATACTGCTCTGTGGCTCTGGTAAAACCATCTTGAGCGGCACGGAGATGCGCGTCCCCTGTGTTAAAACCATCTTGGGAAAAGCATGCCTCACGAAATACTGTCCGGCGGCGCCTATGGTTCATGGCGCTCTCCACCTCAGACTTGGTGGCGGACAGTCTATCGGTGTCCTCCGTTGGAGAAGGATCCGGCCCGCGTCTTGCGCTTGCCTCCCCCTCCAGGCCGGGCGCTGGAGCCTGGCCGGTGTAGGTTGGATCAGCAACTTCTGCGCCCGCAGTCCGGCGAGCGCTTTTTCTCCTGCAAAAATCATGAGCACTCAGGCGTTTCCTAGGAACGTCGCTCTGAAAATTCAAATACGAGCTATACCTTTGCGGTGACGTTTCCGTCCGCACCGCGCTCCTTTTCCGCCTGCTGGTCCGAACTGACCTCTGTTGGTCAGCCGCCGCGGGCTCGGCTTCCTGCCGTAAAGGCGCTTCCTGCAAAATACCATCGTTCGCGAAGGTTAGAAATGGGCAGGGAAGAGATAATGGTGTCCGGATTTTGGTCGCGGTCACCTGGGAAGCCGGACACAGTCCGGGGTAATCCGCCATAATGGCAACCAAAGCATTGTCTATGCTGAGCTGGTGAAACACCCCGTCGATCAGCTCCACCTCGATGTCCGGATCCTCTTCGGAGGCTGGATCTAGGGATCTTTCCGGATCCTCGGGTTACGGAGCAGGACTTACCATGTCCTCCACAGTCCGGCGCAGATCCTGCGCAGAAGACATAATGTAAGAAGCCTAAACTTCGAAAGCATGGGTTGAGCCCTTAAAGGTGTTCACTTACCCATCCTCTAGGGTTGATCATGGAAAACCCATTCAAAGGGTTCGTTCGAAGGAAGTCCTCCTTCTCCCCCTTGTACAGGCTGGACAGGATCTCCACCAGATCCTCGGTCGAATCCGGCCCTTTGCGGCCATGACGGGTGGCATCGTCTTCCCCGTTGAAATCCCACATGGGGTGGCCTCTGTATTGCAATGGCTGTACCCCCCGCATGATGCATGTCGCCATGACTCCGATCATGGTCAAGCCAGAATGGGCCGTTAATCTTATTCGGCCCATCAAGTAATGGACGCTCTTGTCTTCCTCCAATCGGGGGCTCCGTGGGCGCCAGCTGAGGCGCTTCTTCAAAGGAGCAGCACTAAACTCCGGGAGGCCGATCCGGACTGGGTCCGGCAACGGAGCATCTCCTATATAAAACCACTCTGAAGGCCAGTCTTCGGACGCCTTCTTGGGAGTATCGGATGGGTATCCGGTCCCGGCAATGCGCCATATTTCGGCGCCGCCCACTTGATATATGGACCCCTCGTGAGAACGGGGTACGAGGCAGAACAGCCTCTTCCACAATGCAAAATGGGGCTCAATGCCCAGGAATAGCTCGCAAAGAGCTATGTAGCCCGCGATATGCAGGATAGAGGCGGGCGTGAGGTGGTGGAGCTGGAGTCCGTAGAACTCCAGGAGCCCGCGGAGGAATGGATGTATTGGGAATCCGAGTCCCCTTACCAGATAGGGGACGAAGCATACTCGCTCCCCCTTATTGGGGCTTGGGGTAGCCTCTGCTTGCCTCCCACCTTGATAAGTAACCAGTCCGGCCCGGAATGGGACCATGAAGGCCGGAGGGAGAAATCCCCCCGTTTGGAGCTTCACTAGCTCGTTGTGCGAAACAGAGCACCTCCTCCAATTCCCCGGCGCTGGGCTGGGAGTGCGTGAAGAAGAGCCGCATCGACGGTCCATGATGGAATGGATTTTTAGGTCAAAGGCGCTCCGATGAAGTATTCACGGGAGGAGGATGGTGTGGTTTGGATCTAGATTTTTGCCTCTTTTATAGGCAGATGACTCGCACGACTGGGGGGGTGAAACGTAAAAGACGCCCTGGCTTTTCGCATTCGTGCGACGCGTGGAAAAATATCATTATTGGGCGTAGAAGCCGAGAAACACAATATTTATGGTGAAGCCGGACACTGTTCGGCAGGTACATGGAACTTGAAGGGAGAACCCGCCTTGCAACGCCGAAGAATATATACGCGCTGCACTTATCGTCATTGAAGCCTGGTTCGGGGGCTACTGAGGGAGTCCTGGACTAGGGGGTGTCCGGACAGCCGGACTATCATTGTCCGCCGGACTCCAAGACTACGAAGATACAAGATTGAAGACTCCGTCCCGTGTCCGGATGGGACTTTCCTTGGCGTGGAAGGCAAGCTTGGCGATACGGATATGTAGATCTCCTACCATTGTAACCGACTCTGTGTAACCCTAGCCTCCTCCGGTGTCTATATAAACCGGAGGGCTTTAGTCCGTAGGACAACATACATTACAACAATCATACCATAGGCTAGCTTCTAGGGTTTAGCCTCCTTGATCTCGTGGTAGATCCACTCTTGTACTACCCATATCATCAATATTAATCAAGCAGGACGTAGGGTTTTACCTCCATCGAGAGGGCCCGAACCTGGGTAAAACATCGTGTCCCTCGTCTCCTGTTACCATCCGCCTAGACGCATAGTTCGGGACCCCCTACCCGAGATCCGCCGGTTTTGACACCGACAGCCACCCAAAATATTATTTATCTCTGTTTCGAAATTGAGCTCTGGCACCTCTACAAATCCCTGCTTCCCTCTGCGAAGGGCCTATCTATTTACTTTTATGTTGAGTCATCATCCTCTTATTAAAAAGCACCAGTTGGAGAGCACCGCTGTCATTTGCATGCATTACTATTGATTTATATTGAGTATGACTATGACTGGATCTCTTTTACCATTAATTACAATGTCTAGCCAGTCCTTGATCTTCAGAGGTGCTCTGAATTTATGTTTTGCGGTCTCAGAAAGGGCTAGTGAGATACCATCTTGTTATATCATATTATGATTGTTTTGAGAAAGTGTTGTCATACGAGATTTATTATTATTGCTCGCTAGTTGATTATGCCATTGATATGAGTAAACATGAGACCTAAGTGTTATTGTGAATATGGTTAGCTCATAATCCTTGCTGAAAACTTGAATGCTGGCTTCACATATTTGCAACAACAAGAGAAAACAGAGTTTGTAAAAGTTTTTCTTTATCACTTTCAGTTTGTCAACTGAATTGCTTGAGGACAAGCAAAGGTTTAAGCTTGGGGGAGTTGATACGTCTTCGTCGTATCTACTTTTCCAAACACTTTTGCCCTTGTTTTGGACTCTAACTTGCATGATTTGAATGGAACTAACCCGGACTGATGCTATTTTCAGCAGAACTGCCATGGTGTTATTTTTGTGCAGAAATAAAAGTTCTCGGAATGACTTGAAAAATCCAGGGAGCAACTTTTTGGAATTAATAAAAAATATTGGCGAAAGACTCAATGTCAGGGGGGCCACACCCTGTCCACGAGGGTGTGGGGCGCCCCCCCTATGGCGCGCCCCCTGCCTCATGGCCCCCTGATGCTCCACCAACGTCAACTCCAACTCCATATATTCACGTTCGGGGAGAAAAAAATCAAAGAGAAGGATTCATCGCGTTTTACGATACGGAGCCACCACCAAGCCCTAAACTCTCTTGGGAGGGCTGATCTGGAGTCTGTTCGGGGCTCCGGAGAGGGGTATCCGTCGTCGTCGTCATCATCAACCATCCTCCATCACCAATTTCATGATGCTCACCGCCGTGCGTGAGTAATTCCATCGTAGGATTGCTTGACGGTGATGGGTTGGATGAGATTTACCATGTAATCGAGTTAGTTTTGTTACGGTTTGATCCCTAGTATCCACTATGTTCTGAGATTGATGTTGCTATGACTTTGCTATGCTTAATGCTTGTCACTAGGGCCCGAGTGCCATGATTTCAGATCTGAACCTATTATGTTTTCATGAATATATGTGAGTTCTTGATCCTATCTTGCAAGTCTATAGTCACTCATTATGTGTTATGATCCGTTAACCCCGAAGTGACAATAATCGGGATACTTACCGGTGATGACCGTAGTTTGAGGAGTTCATGTATTCACTAAGTGTTAATGCTTTGGTCCGGTACTCTGTTAAAAGGAGGCCTTAATATCCCTTAGTTTCCAATAGGGCCCTGCTGCCACGGGAGGGTAGGACAAAATATGGCATGCAAGTTCTTTTCCATAAGCACGTATGACTATATTCGAAATACATGCCTACATTACATTGATGAACTGGAGCTAGTTCTGTGTCACCCTGTGTTATAACTATTACATGAGGAATCGCATCCGACATAATTATCTATCACTGATCCAATGCCTACGAGCTTTTCACATATTGATCTTTGCTTAGTTACTTTACCGTTGCCACTGTTACAATTACTACAAAACTGCTACTGTTACTTTTGCCACTGTTACCGTTACTTCCATACTACTTTGCTACTAAATACTTTGCTGCAGATATTAAGTTATCCAGGTGTGGTTGAATTGACAACTCAACTATTAATACTTGAGAATATTCTTTGGCTCCCCTTGTGTCGAATCAATAAATTTGGGTTGAATACTCTACCCTCGAAAACTGTTGTGATCCCCTATACTTGTGGGTTATCAATATACTACATCCGAATCATAAACCGGACGAGGGCCGACGAGGACGGATATCAAAACCATGCCACTATGTATAAAAAACAACGTACTGGTAAGAAAATTATACAAGTAACTATATATCTAAATCACACAAACATGATTTTTTTTATTAAAAAAAATAGAACAAGAGGCTCACCAAGGTGGTGCCGGTGACGGGGTCGGACGGTGCGGGCGATCGACGGTGGTTAGGACGGGGACGGGAAGGCACTAAGTAAACCACACCTACATATGCATACTAAGAGTTAATTTGAGCTTAAGTTGCATATAAATCAAATAAACTACCACATATAATTACTCCCAAAGTAAAACCCACAAATCACTATACTTATATAGCATTGCAATAGCTAATCTAGCAATGAGAGATAAAAGGACAAAGTTGCTAACCTTTGTGATCACTTGGATGGATGGGGGGCCTTCAATCTTGACAAATTTTGGGCAAAATGAAGGATGATCTCGGGCTTTGGGGAAGAACAAAGAGGAGAGGAAAGGGCAAGAACTGAGAGCTCGATCGCGGGCTGGACGATGGGTTTATATAGGAAAACCTTTAGTCCCAGTTCATGATACAAACCGGGAGTAGATGTGAGATTTTAGTACTGGTTCATGCCACGAACCGGGACTAGAGAGACTGGTGGGAACCCAGCCTGACACCAGCCTGCCACCACCCCTTTAGTCCCGGTTCGTGGAACGAACAGGTACTATAGGTTCAACACAAACTGGGACTAATGATGCCCGCCTGCCTAGCCGTTGGAACCAGCACTAGTGGTCACATTAGTGCTGGTCCGTTTACAAACCGGGACTAATGTATCTCACGTAAAGTAGTTTTTCTACTAATGTTGATTGAGAGATGAAAAATGTACTTCATTCAGATTGCCAATAGTTTGATTCTGCTAACTGCTTTCGGTAATGCTGCGGAGATGTTTTTAGTTGTTTCCAAGCAACTCCATCAGAAAAACTTTGGTCTTTCTGGATTTCAATTATGCCTTTGGGATCCGTGGTTGACTTTCCATTTATTCGAGGCCCAATCAAGAAAGTTCATGTAATTTTGTGGCTGAACTTCATTGCCTACTTGCCGGGACAGTTTTATATTGAGAATTATAGTTGGTGCATTTCAGATCTGAACATATGTTTGGTACAAGGTAACTATGCGAATAGTGTTTTTTTGGCTATTCCTACACATGAATTCTTAGAAGACACTCTTTTCTGACCGCTAGCAGCAAGAATTTGGCCTTCAAGTCTTTTGCAGGAAGAGTGCTACTAATGATACAAAGGTATACATGAAATAATAGACTACCGAATAATTTACCATTAATTATTAGCTAACCAATTGCACTCTCATAGTTATTAATGACACCCTTGATGTATGTAGCCTAATCAAGGTCGGCCTTAAAAAACAAGCAAAGTACTGATATTTTGCAAAGTAAAAAAACAAGCAAAAAACAGCAACTGGCACTAGGCACTATGTCAATAGATTAGTCCCAAAATATGATATAAATTTGATATAAAATGATTGTAAAACATCCAAAATGATAATATAACAACATAGAACAAGCAAAAATTATAGATATGTTAAAGACGTATCAGGGGAGGCAGGCGCGCCCTGGTGCCTAGTGGGCACTTGGATGGCCCCCTCTGGTATTTCTTTTCTTCAATAATTTTTATATATTCCAAAATAAATCTCTATAAAATTTCAGCTCATTTGGAGATGTGCAGAATAGGTATCTCTGACATAGCTTTTTCAGGTCTAGAATCCAGCTGCCGGTAATCTCCCTCTTTGTGTAAACCTTGTATATTATGAGACAAAAACATTAGAATTACTCCACAAACTGTTATATTAAATTAAAACACTATAAATAATAGTAGGAAAACATGATGCAAAATGGACGTATCAGTTAAACATCCAGAAGTCACGGGATCATAGGCCACCTTGACTCTTCGGCTCAATCAGTTTGTCCCATGACTTCTAGTGAGATTTCCTCTTGCCTTTTTTAGGTCCACACCAAAAGTTCTGAAGCAAACACATTAAGTCATCACAAACAAAGTAAGGCAACTTGAACACTCCCATTATTTTAGTGCAAAAGGCATGAGCTACAGCCTTAATCAACGTTTCATTCCCATCTTGAGACAAGGTGTCCTCCCAGAGCAAGATAGCTTAGGGCTAGTTCTTTTGACGGCTTAAAAAAAGCCACCTCCTCTCCAGCCTTTCCCAAGCCACATTCCTTATTCACTGGGCTTCTGAACTAGATATGTGGTAACTAATTTATAAGCCTCAACAAACTTGGAGAGCGGCCCCGACCACCCACCGTAATCGAGAACTCCTCGATATTTTCCTCGCCCTCGCTTCTACCACGATTTTTCCGTCATGGACGGCCTAAAGAATGTCATGCAGCTGCGTCTCCGGCGCGCACAGGACGAAAGGCCCATTTTCTGTCATAATTTTTTATCATAAAAGTAGGAGCCCACCACATCTATGATGATACCGGGTTTTGTCACAATTATCGTCATAAGCAGGATAGAAAAGAAATTCGTTTGGATCAGAATGTCACGGGTGTGTCTTTTTTGTAGTGAAGGAATCAAGCTTATTTTGACAAATGATCTTCATGAAAGTTTTTATTATATCCTTCTTGAATATCTATCACTTTGGGACTGTCGTGGGAAACCACGCCCACCTATGGGGACATCAGCCCCTTTGTGGTTCGACGGGGGGATGGGCACATTGCAAAGAGCGAAGAAGCGTAGCACAACATGGCAGAGATCACATGGGCAATTTTACCCAGGTTCGGGCCGCCGTGAGGCGCTCTACTCCTGCTTTGGTGGATTGATGGTGGATTATGGTGGAAAAATTCAGCGCTCTTGCCCGACAAGGTTGCCTCGTGGCCAGAGCGACTATGCGCGTATGAGTAGTCGAGGGTCCGAATCCTTTCTACGGTTGCCACGGGCCTCCTTTTATAGAACAAGGGGTCACCACAGTGGCAAATCGGTCTTTACGTACTAATTAGATAGAAAGTAGTGCTATCATACCTAACTCTGCAGGCAGTCAGAGCGCATTAAATGCGACATCACAGTGTGCCCGGCAAGGTGCCAGCTTCGCGCCTGCTTACTTGACACGCCTCAGGACGGGTGTCATTCGGAGGTGTTTTTCTTAGGAAGTGGCTGCCACGTGGTGAGAAGCAGCCACTTAGTCACTCAAGGGTTTGACACCGCACTGATCGATGACTTGCGCCACTGTGAGGTGGTCCGACGGAGCCTTGGCGGGGCAGTTTGCCCTTGCCGCGCCCGACAAGCCTGCCGGGGCGGTCTGGTGGCTTTTCTTCGGGGCAATCCTCGTCCTTGCTAGGCTCGCCTGCCCGGCAGGGAGGTTTTCCCTTAGTGACATCTTGCCCTTCTGGTTCGACTTGGTCTTCTTGATCTGCGCTCTGATCCTTTAAAGAGTTGATCTCTTGTGCTTGGTCTCATCTTGGGTGCCGCAATCTTGTCCTTAGGCCTATACACGGTCTGGGCAACAGACCCATGATTTGTTGCACCGACAGGGACTAGTTTCATATATTGCAATTGCTTTGATAAGTTCAAACAAATTTAAGTGAAGAACATGAGCATAAGGATTTTCATCTCTCAAAATAATATAATTGAAGCATGAGAGAATTTCTTCAAAATTACTAGCTCTCAAATAAATCTAAGTGAAGCATGAGAGTATTTCTTCAAACATATTAAAGCAAACCGTGCTAAAAAAGATATAAGTGAAGCACTAGAGCAATTCCATAGCTCAAAAAATTTATGTGAAGCATAAAGAGCAATTCTAACAAATCATAGCATAATTTTGGCTCTCTCAAATAGGTGTGTCCAGCAAGGATACTTATGACAAAATAGAAGGCAAAACAATCAAAGAATCATATAATGCAAGACGCTCCAAGCAAAACTCATGATATGTGACGAATAAAAATATAGTTCCAAGTAAAATACCAATGGTCGTTAGAAGAAAGAGGGGATGCCACTCGGGGCATCCCCAAGCTTAGTTGCTTGTTTCTCCTTGAATATTATCTTGGGGACGTATCAGTTAAACACCCGGAAGTCACGGGATCATAGGCCACCTTGACTCTTCGGCTCAATCAGTTTGTCCCATGACTTCGAGTGAGATTTCCTCTTGCCATTTTTAGGTCCCCGCCAAAAGTTCTGAAGCAAGCACATTAAGTGTGTCACAAACAGAATAAGGCAACTTGAACACTCCCATTATTTTAGTGCAAAAGGCATGAGCTGTAGCCTTAATCAACGTTTCATTCCCATCTTGAGACAAGGTGTCCTCCCAGAGCAAGATAGCTTAGTTAGTCTCTCCTGCAGATTCCGGAATTTACCCTCATGCATCCGCCCGTCCAGAGTGGGGAGGCCTAAATATTTTTCTTCAAACTCTTGCACTTGGATTTGCAATTCCCGTAGGATCTCTTGTTGGGTACCTTATGGGCATGACACACCGAACTGGATCGAGCACCTAAGCGGATTTATTAGCTGACCAGTTGCACTCTCATACTCCCCCTGATTCCAAAATGGATGACCCAACTTTGTATTAAAGTTAGTTGTTAATGACACCCTTGATGTATGTAGCTTGATCAAGGCCGGCCTTAAAAAAACAACAAGCAGTACGTCGTGTGCAAAGAGAAGGTGGAAAATTTGCATGTGATGAGTCAAATCAATGCAAACAGCCGTCAGCAAAGAAAAAAATATACATATTGACTTATATAGTAAATAAAGCATGAATTTATTTGCTAAATTCAATAAGATGTGAGCCATTTGAGTTGGTGTTATTTTTTTTAGAAAAAAGAAGAATAACTCCAATAATAAATGAAAAACCAAAACGGAGGAGGAAAAATAGGGTGGACACGGGAACTTTGGTAACCCCAAAAAACAAGATTTGTGTTTTGTGGACCTTCCTTATTTTTACTCCCTCCGTCCGAAAAAATTTGTTCTAAACTTGTCTCTCAAATGGATGGATATATCTAGTTTTTTTGGATGGAGGGAGTATTTTTTGAAGGAATGTTTTATGTTTTTTTAGGGAAAGAAGGAATGTTTTATGTGGACCTAGAAGCTGTGGGACAAGAGGAGAATACTATTTGTTTTGTTGTTAGAATCTGGACAAGACGAGAAGAGGCCGAGGTGTTTCTTCAGCCTGCAAGGTGATTAGCACTCAGCAAACTATTGGAAAGATGTTGCTACCTTGTTTTTTTCAAACTCGACATGCACATGCAAGAATAGGTATGGCTACATGCTTCCTATATCTATCAGGTTCATAAAGCATTCTGGAGAGGTGCATCTTGTTGGAGAGGTCTGGTATGCATATTTAATTGAAGAAAACAAAAGTTTTTGATATAATAAAGATTGATGAAAATTTGGACTTACTCTACCAGGGACAATTTTCTCTACCAGGGACAGTTTTCATGATAAATTATACGAAGTTTGTATCTTGGGGACATCTTCATGCCGACTTACGTTAAATATTGGGATATGTCCCCTCATGTGCCAGTTTTGAGATTTTGTTAGAAGTACATGATCTATTCTTAGTTCTTGCATGTTTTTTCACCTTTGTAGATTTGAGTATAACTTAAAGTTCTAGATGCACATAAGCTTGTGAGTTAACTAAAGCTCACTTGATGGTTCTAACTAAATTCTGCAAAAATATGACCATCATGGGATGCCTGCACCAACAACTTTATAAACTGAACTACGTTTTGCTAGATGACTCAAATTTTAGAACGCGGGCATTATTTTTTGGGAATGCAGTTAGCAATAGAATCAAGTCAAGCTGAAAACAAGAGATCAATTGTTCAATATTGAATTTAATTCCTTTCTTGCAAAAGCACCTTATGAGTGAGGAGATTATTCAATATTGTATTTTATTCCTTTCTTTTACCCACTGTTCTATACTGCATGCTTGCACCTGATCAGGTTTCTAACTCAATTCATTTTTGTTAGATCCGTTGATGAAGAAAACAACACATTTCACGATATGATGATTGGTACTTCCAGTTTTGTTGTACTCTCTCATTTGCCTTTGTGGGAACGACACTGCTCTATTGGTTGCTTATTTAAGATCATGGTAATCATTTTTTTCTAGCCTATGTGTATTCTAATTTTCTTCCCTTTATTTTTGGTGGGATAGTTGGAATACTATGACTAGATATACAATGGTAATGTTATCAGTGTTAGGCCCTTCCATGATTTCTGTGTAGCATGTCTAGACTATCAGCGTTAATTTGAGCCTCTTACTAAATGGAGGGGCTCTGATTTTGTAATAAAAAGAAATGGAACATATTTAACTGGGAAGCGAACTCAACAAGACAAAATAGTATAATCCTTCCCATTTCAGATTATTCCTATTTGCTTATGCATGTCGTTGTACAGATAGTTTGACTTCTCGAAGAAATGAAGCTGCATATCCCCAACCTCAACTGTTGTGTCACCATTGAGGACATCTAGCTACTTGTTGTTCTTTAGTTACTGTTGCTCTTAAGATTAATGTGTTAGATATTCTTAGGATAGAAATTTTATGGAATTTAATGATCATTCATTTAAACAAATATACGTGATATTTCCTGTAAAAGGTTGCCTTCCAATTTATGGCCTGTTATTAAAGCCGGGGAGTTACTAGGTCGTTTCCACCACCTCAATCGATCCTAACCTCCTCTGTTTTTTATTTTTAACCTTGCAGCGATTCCTGACTCCCACCGATTTGTCTAGGAACAGATGCCCATCCTCCCATGTCCGGTTTTTAGTTTGTTATGGAATATTAACTATTATCTGTACTCCTAAAGGGGAGTTTGCGGCGGTGATGGTATGGTTTGATTTCGTTCGTTTCGTTCCTCCGAATGAAGGAACTCCATCGATATTTTCCAAACATAACCCATCTCCGCCTTTGGTCTTTCCTACCGATTTCCTGCCAAAACGAACGCCTGGAAAATCAGCCCACACTACCAAAATTATTTCCCCTAGCTTCTCCTAATCGTTCTGGAGCGGCGACACACAGTGGTGAGGGCGAGCTATGTAGGTCAGCGCCTCCTCTCATCTCTCTGCCCGGGATGCCCTGGCCTCTCCTTTCTCTGTGTGCAAGTGATGGCAGCGGGGGATCCGGAGAACGCTGGCCGGTGGCAGACGGGAATGGGGACCAGTGGCAGCAGGGAATGAGATCTGGTCGCAGTCTACTCGTCTCTCTCTCTCTCTCTCTCTCTCTCTCTCTCTCTCTCTCTCTCTCTCTACCCGGTGCTGGTGTCGCCGATGCAGTACCAAGTTAGGGTGATCTTAGTCTTCTTCAAGGTGTCAGACAGAACTGAAGAAGATGACGGTGCCATCAGAGACTTTATGATGCAAACGAATCATCTCTGTAACTTTGTGATACAATATAAACTTTACAATATAGTTGGTTTCCTATGCAATATAAACTTGACATCTTTGTCTTTTTTTGTTTATATACAAGGGATGGTGACTATGTTATTGTCAATGGTGGTCTGACCTATGACCCATTTGACATTGGTTAGCTGCATTTTAATCTTACTTTATATGAATTCTTGTCAGGCTTGTAAACAACTACAATGATATTACACATCACTTTCTGTACTACATTTATGTGCATTTGGATCTCGCCAAGGCTAAGGTACTGTGATTCAAGCTTTTCTTTCTAGGATTTTATTTTGTACAAACTGAAGATATCTATGATTTCTGAAGATGCTTTCATTTCTTTGGATCTTTTATTGTTGGTAGAAATCTGCGTCGCAGCCCCAACTAATGCATCAACTTGGAACCAAGTTCCACCCTCTAATAATCAGGTAGTTTGAGGAAGCATATGATCATCTTACTACTATAAATCCTCAACAACCTCTGCATCTGGGAATGCTGGCAGGAAAGGGTTATCTGATATGGTCATGAATGTTGATTTAACATGAATACTTGCATATATGCCACATGTCACGTGTCAGCATATTTGATCTAATATGATATTTGATTTAACTGTAAACGACTATTTTTTCACACGATTGCAGCATATATGCCGCATGTCAGCCTCATGGGGATCAAACAGATGAGGAGAAGGAAGCAGCAAGGAAGAAGGTAGAGGAGATGGACACCTGATCTGCAAGTTCCTGAATTTCAGCGTTTATTGCGTGTTGCTGTGTTAATATTGGGTGCAGCAATTTCACAACTCTGGGAAGAGCATCTGCTGGAGGGTGTCACCTGCGGCATCACCTGCATCGACCTCTCGCTGATTACCATCCCAAGGATGCGCGACCGACTAGCGAAGCAGGGCTTCAGTGATAAGTTCACTGATTTGGTCGACTCACCGTTCCCTTCCTCTGTCCACGCAATGCTGCTCGTTATTGTTAGGTTGTTAATTCATCAGGCCCCTTATTGCGCTACATAGTTTGTTCATCTCGCATGCCTTCTTAGGAGAAATCATGTACTGAAGATAAGCTATTCTTTATTTACATTTTATTTATTTTGCTTTGGAAATCTTCTGACTACTTGCACGAATTTTAGTTCCTACTTGTACAGTTGCCTGCATTTTGTGTTTGAGAAACATCTGCTGATTAAGTGTAAAATAATACTTGCAAGTTATGTTTGTTGACTGCGCCATGATAAGCTTTAGGCCTTTAGCTGTACAAAGCTGCTAAAGTAGGTGAGAACCACCTGCAGCTCAATCCTTGTTTTTCTCAACATTGACAAGGTAAAGTAAATGCGGAGCCAAGATCAATTGTTGTAAGCCTTTTACTGACTATGAGCAAGGGGATCTCGAGAGGAGCACTGCAATATGACAATGCCCTTCGTTAGCTCTGATTTTCCCTTTTTGTAACACTAGCTTAGAGGGATTTCTGAAACGAGTAGAAGATTAATAACTTCTACGACATCAAAGATCTCTGAGCTTTTAGAGTATGCAGCTTATTGATTTACTTATCGATTTATTCACACTCTATCAGATTTGTCTTGAACGTGATACTTTATTTATTGTACTGAACAGTGGAAGCTAACTGTTTCTTTATACAGAATTAGCCTGCACCATTTCTGTATAAGTTTGCCTTGATACCAATTTGCATACTTGCGCTACTAGGGCCTTTGGTCAGTTTGCAACTGGAATTCTAGACACATATACTGAGTTCATGATGGAAATATGCGAGTATTCTGAAGGTTTGGAAAATGTTTTAATTACTACCAGCTGGAATTTGGGAATTAGTCTTACAAAGAGAAGAGACAAGGAAACATTATATGTCAATGGTTCTTTATTTTCCTGTGCAGATAATGAAACTAGCAATTTTGTAATTCACGAGTTTGCGTGAATACGGAAACTTAAGGTAGTATGATAGCATAAGTGAAAATGTTCTTCATTTTATATCTTGGTTCAACCAAACTATATTATATCCTAACGTATGCATGATCAACATAATATTTTTACCTTCTGATTAGCACTACTCTAATAACAATTATGCCTACTATTTAACATTTTGGTGTATTGTTTGGTCTTAGGCATTTTAGTTAAATACATCCTTTTGTGATCAATAATGATTTTTTAGCATGCCATCTTCTTTTGCTGTAGTGGAGATGTGCGGTTACCTGCTAGAAAAGAAAATGGTGTTTCGAATATGTTATGCTTATTTTCTAGGTGCTTCCACCTTCCAAACTACAAGGTCTGCAGCCTTAGATGAACAACTACAGCTTTATTTGCCCGAGGATGATTTGATTGTGCAAGTAAGCCTAGATAATTTCCCTTGTGATTTATATTTATCGGCGAGGTCTCTGTGGCTTGCGAGAAATCATGTATTGACATAAATGAGAAGAACCTACAGCAAGTAACTCCACTGAATTTGTGAGATATCTGTAGCCGGTACAACATACAACTTGATGGAGTTTGTTAGATCAACCGTAGAAGTTCTATATGTGTGTTCAGTGCAGATAACTAGATATTAATATAATATTCTCTCAAGTTTAAGCTTATCCAATTAGCAGAAGTCTCGAGAAAATTCAAGACATATGTAAGATGCACATGGACCCATGGACCACGAGTCTTTCAACATGGCAGGGCGCGTAGTGGCATGCGACAAGCAACATATGTTGAAAGAGACCATTGATCACTACTTGGACCTAATTTTTTCCGTAAGTTATTATTGTTACAATCATGTATCATTGTTTTCACCATGTTTGCAAAAAAAAATAATTCCTCTGACGATTGTGTGCAAGTTTGCAGGGAATCCAAAGTGATGCATAAAGTGGGATGGACTAAATCAACCAATTTGCAGGGTGAGTATTCATTGTTTCATAATTTTATATTCTTCCATGTTAATACTCCAAGATGACGACTTATAATGCTCATATAGGATGGTTGCGAGCTAAGGAAGTGATTTTGGTGCACCTTCTCGTCTGCTCCCGCGAGGGGCAAGGCGAACCCTAGCGCGCCTCCTCCTCCCCCTCTCTTGCCGGCGTCGGTGGCGGCGGGGCATCTTCCCCTTCCTCATGGTGGGCCGGTGCGGGACGACGACTCGAAGCGGAGGCGCGCATTTCTACAGGACGGTGCGGCGTTGCGGCGGCCGGGGCGGCACGATGGTGGCGTCCTGGGTTGGCGGCGCGGGCGGCTGCTCATCGGGGGCGTGGTGGGGCGTGCCTACGCGGGTGGCGGCTGTGGGCGTCCTGGCCAGATCTGGATCGGGTGGGTGCTCTGGCCGGCAGCCAGCACGCGACGCAGGCTGAGGCGGCAAGGGCACATGCATGCCTCCCACTTATATTATGCGACAGTTGTGGATGGGGGTAGGGGTTAGTCTGTTTAGTTATGTCTGAGCGAAATAATTTTCCTACTCAAGAAAACGTGGCAACTTATGTTTCATTAGAGATGGCTTTGTAGCAAATTGCATGATCGAGCGATTCATATTTTTGTCATCAAGTCGTATAATTTGTTTGGTTAGGATAGAAAGGTAAATGCATTGGTTGGTTGCTTCAAGGGTTAATAACGGACACAGCGGACCGTGGCAATGGCTCTGGAGACATCGAATCTGTCTTCTTGGCTCGGGGGCATCATGGTTGGCGCACGCCTCCTCCCCCTTGATAAAGGCCGGAGGATCGACACAAACACGTGGAGAGAGGATCATGGTGGAGAGTGGGCGGTTGGCGGGGGACTCCTCGGCGGTCCGTGGGGAAGTACCGTGAAAAGGAGAGGACGCCATGGTGAAGGTGAGGTGGAGGTCATCCAGTTTTAATAGGAGCGGGCTCCAGCATGAAATGTCCTGCTACGGTGGGAAACGGAGCGGGAAGGGATGGGTCAGGTAGCAAAAAGAGAAGATGCGTTGTAGGGTGGGTTTTTTGTGTTGCTCCACTCATTTGTCGTTCGGGATAATTTCTCATATAAAGAAACAAAAGAGTCAAAGAAAGCATAGAAAATGTTTCCCGTCCGAACAACCACGTATTTCTTCACGTATGGTTTGGATTTGGGGCAATCCGGACTGTCCAGCCGGTTGGATTTTGGAGAATCCGTTGGGTGCTCATTTGATGTCCGAACACGTCCGCACGTATGAGGGATAAATGAGTTTCGGTGTCCGAACACGTCCGGACGTATGAGGGATAAATGAGTTTCGGCCTTGGAGACAACATTTATCATTTGTTTCCTTCATTTATATATATTATAGCCGGTAGCAACAGACAAATGAGTTTCGGTCTTAGAGACAATCTTTATCATTGTTTTCTTTATTTATATGTATTATAGCCCGTAGCAACGCACGGGCATTCTACTAGTCTCTTGTTGGGTACCTTATGGGCATGACGCACCGAATTGGATCGAGCACCTAAGCGGATTTATTAGCTGACCAGTTGCACTCTCATACTCCCCTCTGATTCCAAAATGGATGCCCCAACTTTGTATTAAAGTTGGTTGTTAATGACACCCTTGATGTATGTAGCTTGATCAAGTCCGGCCTTAAAAAAGCAACAAGGAGTACGTCGTGTGCAAAGAGAAGGTGGAAAATTTGCATGTGATGAGTCAAATCAATGCAAACAGCCGTCAGCAACGAAAAAAAATATACATATTGACTTATATAGTAAATAAAGCATGAATTTATTTGCTAAATTCAATAAGATGTGAGCCATTTGAGTTGGTGTTATTATTTTTTTAGAAAAAAGAAGAATAACTCCGATAATAAATGAAAAACCAAAACGAAGGAGGAAAAATAGGGTGGACAAGGGAACTTTGGTAACCCCAAAAAACAAGATTTGTGTTTTGTGGACGTTTCTTATTTTTACTCCCTCCGTCCGAAAAGATTTGTTCTAAACTTGTCTCTCAAATGGATGGATATATCTAGTGTTTTTGGATGGAGGGAGTATTTTTTTGAAGTAATGTTTTATGTTTTTTTTAGGGAAAGAAGGAATGTTTTATTTTATTTTTATTTTTTTGAGAAAAGAAAAAGGAATGTTTTATGTGGACCTAGAAGCTGTGGGACAAGAGGAGAATACTAGTATTTGTTTTGTTGTTAGATTAGAATCTGGACAAGACGATATTCAAAAAAAAAAAGAATCTGGACAAGACGAGAAGAGGCCGAGGCCGAGCCCAGCCCAGCAATCTGGCGGGCCCCGTTGGAGACCGAGGCGGTCCAGTTGTTTAAGAAGGGGATCCCGAGGCCTGGACGAGCAGAGCCGCCGTCGTCTTCCTCTTCCTCTTCGTCGAAGCCATCTTCTGGTCTGGTGCTGTTGGTAGCTATGGCGCTGCGCACCGTTGCCGCGAAGCTGAAGGCCCCCGTCGCCTCTCTCAAGCAGGCTTGGGCGGTCTGCCGTCCTCAGGTTCGCTCCCCATCCCATCCCATCCCTCCTAGCGCAATCTCTGTCCCTTGATTTGACTCCAGTCGGACGAAATCCCATGCTGCGCTAAGCGATTCCTCATCTTTGCCGGCCATCCGCCAATTTATCGCACGTTATCTTAGGGATTGAGATTTGGATCGATTCGCAGGCCATGCCGCCTTGTTCCTTATCGTAGAAATTTTAGATTTTTATGGGGACACGCGAGCTTGTCGCATGTTCCTGGAACGATTCTCGATTCGGATGATGAATTTGCCGCCCGTTGCCGTATGGATTGCGACTTGGATGGCCTAGATGGATGAATCGATAGGTGGCCTTACCTTAGGGCAGGGGTGCTGCAGAAGAAGCAGATCTATTTATTCCTCTGTTTGCCCGCACGTAGAGATCCAGTTGGAGTCTGGGATGAACACCATAACTATTCTACTCCCTCCGTTCCAAATTACTCGTCGACGAGTAATTTAGAACGGAGGGAGTAGCTTTTTAGTGGGCAACTGCCAGGTCACCACATATGTTGCTGCCCTTACCCAGTGGTTATACATACATTGAAGCTAAAAAAGAAGGTTGGCTAGACACATGCCCGTATTTCTTGGTAAAAATTTTGTGGAAAACTTGAATCTTTTTTAACCCATCCAAACATGCTCTTTTGGACAAAGCATTGCAATCGTTCACTATCTTGTACTCAGTAGCTTTTTTGTCCAATCATGATTACTTTCTTTTGGAACCACTGCCATCTTTGATAGGCCAAGGGTCCCAAGCTCTCTAAAGGTCTTGACTCTGATGGCATAGCTGGATTAATTGATAGGTCACCTTAGGGGCTGCAGAAGCAAATCTACTTGTTCCTCTGTTTGCCCGCCGAATTCCAGTTGGAGTCTGGGATGACCACTATAACTAGTCTAGTTTTTAGTGGGCAACTGCGCGGTGACCACATATACCACTACCCTTGCCCAGTCTGGTCATACATAAATGAATGAAAGCTAAAAAAGAAGGTTGGCTGCTGCATTTCCTGGTACAATTTAGTGTAAATCTTGAACCTTCTTTAACCCATCCAAACATGCTCTAATTACCATATCTGGTTTTGGACAAAGCATCGCAAATCATTCACTATTTTTTTGAGTACTTGTTTTTGAGGCTTGTCCAATCATGATTCCAATTAATTACTTTCTTTTGGAATCACTGCCATCTTTGATAGGCCAAGGGTCCCAAGCTCTCTAAAGGTCTTGACTTGGATCTTTCGGATCCACACATCCGGTAAGAAAACCATATATTTTTGGTCATTTGTTCATTCATGCATTTGTTTATTTGTTCTGACATTTCTGCATTGCTCAGCCGGGTTTTCGACGAGAACACAAAGCTATTGAACAGGAAGCGGACGAGGGAGACTGCTGCCTTAATTGTTTTCATGACTGGCACGACAGGCGGTGCTCTCCTTGCCATGCGTTAATGATCTAACGAGAATCCCTACCTATCGTTTATCTGCCTATCAAGCTAAAAGCTAGCTATCTCCCTACCTATCGTTTAGCTACCTATGAAGGTAATAGCTATCTGTCTGCTGTCATTTTGTATTTAAGGGCACTCTATATCTGAGTATTGTCTATCTGTGGTGTCTGGGCAGATGTGAAATCTCTATCTAATTATGTATAAGACTTAATGAGGTCTGTTATTTGTAATGGTCTTCATGATATTTGTAATGTAAGATCTCTATCTTGCATGATATTTGTAATGGTCTTGGTGATCTGGTTCTGAATGGGTAACTCCTATCACACATAAAACACATTTTTGTCTGTTCCACCTTGTGAGGGTGGGAAAACTAAAACCAAATTGCTCCCTTGGTCTGTTATTCATTCTTGTTTCCTGCAGCTCCACTCAACTTCATCATTATGAGCTGTGCTCCTATTCCCCTTTAATCCCTCGTCGGTAATTTTCGAACAACAATTCCCAAACAAGTTGGGGTAGGCTAGCGAGTATGAAATTTTTCAAGAAGATGAATCTAGCTGGCCTTGTGGCCATTCTGTCGACGATATTGCGGAGGACTTGCCAAGGTTGTTGTCGTTGCGGAGGACTTGCCAAAGTTGTCTTGCAGGCGTCGTCGCGGAGGACTTGACAAGGTTGTCATGCAGACGTGATGCCGTGCCAGAAATTTCGAGAGCTTCCCTGGTGAAACTTAGGTTTGCAACAGTCCTTCTCACAGGAAGCTCTTGCGCTTCAACAATTGCATTCCTTAGCGACTGCACTTATTAGCTCACGTGAGCATCTAACCATGCGTACACACACATGCTTCTATACCATAAATCCAACGTCCACCTACATGTAACGCCCTTACTCACTCCAGGATAGAGGGGAAGAGTGATTGGAGAGGGACATTTGGGATTCAGGAGTAGTCGAGAGATACAGGGAGAGTTCAGAGTCCTCATACAATACAGGGAGCGGCACTTTTGCAACTCCAAAAAGTGGCATGCCTTCTTCTCTTAATAGATGATACGCACACTCGTGCGTATTCGAGAAAAAAAAATGGCATGCAAACCGCCCCGCTCCGCTGTGGGAGAGGCACGAAGCCAACGCGTTCGGCGCACTCCGCAGCTACTCCAACCGCTCCAGGAGCTGAGCTGCGGAGCGGAGGCCTGCCGAACAGGCACTATATCACCAATCAAGAAAAAAAAAAGGAAGAGTCGCAACTCGCAAGACGAGTGGGAGTTCGCATCTGGAAAAGAAGCAGGCTTGGGCTATCCATGCGACCAGACATGCAACATACTATTAAAGAAGAACCGAAGAGAAAGCAGATTGTGAAGATTAAGCCGTTAATTCAATTTGGTGCCCGGGTTCATTTACACCCGATGAACAATACAATCAAAATAAAATATAAAAAATAAACTTTTCTCCATGCAAGATTCTTGAGTGCACCAGGTGTGTGCAAAAATTCGTGGGCAAACAACATTCGAGAACCTCGTGCCAAAAAAGACAAAATCAGCTATGAACAGTGTTTTTGTTAAAAAAAACTTCTTCACAGGCTTGAAATTTGTCTTTTTGCCATGAACTCCTAAAATGTCCAAACTCCATCAAATTTGGTACCAACAATACACGTACGTAAAAGCTAAATTTTCTTTCCGTAATATTCCTAACTAACCTCAAATGCATCACACATTCGACCATATTGCACCACAAAAAAAAACATTTTTTTGGCTATTTAAAATGATTTTACTGTTCACACTCGGAGCATCTAGACCTTTGTGCTGAAATGCCGCGTCTAGATTACGCTTCTTTCTATATCTACGCGATTGCTTTTTTTTTTAATTTATCTATGTAGGTGCAAACCTTGGTCAATCTCTAGATCATGATGCTAGGAAATCCAGTGAATGGTTACTTGATCTATAGCTGCAAGTCCTTGCATCTTCCTTTTTCTCATTGCTGGATGAAGAATGGCCATCCTCTATTGGGGTACGCAAGCTGTTTGATGGAAGTTGTGCTTGGGAAGGGAATGACATCAATGAAATTTGCATCATTTACTGGCCTTTCATTAAATCTGGAAAAAGGTAGTAATCTGGAAAATTTTGGACTAAAATAAAGGATTAGGAGATATAATGATTATACGCATTGGTATTCATGGGGAGTGAGCAGTAAAAATTGTGTGAGGCCAACTCCAACGTGTCGACATAAACGGAAGCAGAATTTGTTCCTTTTTTGCCCGTTTGGATCTGCTGTAGGGGCGGCGTCTGCCCTTGGCCGCACATTTCTGGGCAATGCGCCTGACCTTCCGACTCATTTGGCCCGCCTCACCATTTTGTTTGCCATTTTTTTCTGAATTTGGACATTCTATGAATATAAATCAAATAAACAAATAAAAATAAAACGTTGCACATAATTACACAAATAAGTCACATGGTTTTTACAACATAATAAATAAAAATATCATAGTTTACAACCAAATGAATTTAAAATTGTAGCAAATACATTGAAAGAAAAGAGCAGACATATCTATTGGTTTCCTATGTGAGTCGACATATGCTCAATCAAATCATTCTGAAATTGAATGTGAGTTGTCCAATCACACATTTCTTGACGAAATTTGGTGAATTGTGCAAATGTTGCCGCTCTATACTGAGGCTCAATGTTTTCACCCTGGTAATCCCACCCTTGGTCAAAGAGGTTGTCATCACGCTCATCCTCTACGATCATGTTATGCATGATCACATAAGCAACCATCACCTCCTACATCCTCCTAGTGCTTCATGTTTTAACAGGGTGCTGAACAATAGCCCATCGTGATTAGAGCACACCAAAAGCATGCTCCACATTTTTTTCAAGCACTCTCCTGTTTTTTTGGGAAAACCTAGCCCTCTTCTCTCCTATGGGAGCAAAGATTGACTTCACAATAGTTGACCCCTTAGGATAGATACCATCATCCGCAAAAAGGGGATAGATACCATTAGCTAGGTAATATCTCTTGTTGTGTGGTGGCCATTGATCTCAAAGTTGACCTTTGGGGAGTTGCCTTCTGAAAGCCTTGCGAACACCGTAGAGCGCTGAAGCACGTTGATATCATTGTGAAAACATGCCATGCCAAAAAAAAGAGTGCCAAATATAGAGATCTTGTGATGCCACAACATCATATGACCGTGCAAGATTTAACATGTCCCTTATTTTGCCCCTGCCAAGTAAATGGACAATTCTTCCACTCCCAATGCATAGAATCTATGCTTCCAGACATTCCCGGAAAGCCTCTTGACTCATTGATCGCTAACAACCTGGTTGTATCCACAACATTTGGTTCTCTCAAGTACTCCGGGTCAAACACTGCAACCACAACTTTGCCGAACCTGTAGAATGCTTGAAGGTATGTGGACTCACTCATGCGGAGATACTCATCCACAAGATCACCGGGAATTCCATATGCAATCATCTGAACAATTATAGTACATTTTTGACAAGAGGATAAGCCAACCTTTCCAAGGGCATCAGACTTGCATTTGAAGTAATCATCATACACCATCAATCCCTCTCGAACACGGTTGAACACATGTCTCCCCTCCGGAAGCATCGCCGGAAAATCTTGGCAAAGAATAGTGGGTCATTGAGCTTGAAATAATCGTTGTAGAGTAGGCAACGGCCGCTTTCTCTGTTGTGATTCAACCCAGAGCATATGGCCCGAGATCGATCCCCTAAACAATGGCCACTACCCAGAAATGTGCTAATTGACGACCAATGTCTTTAGTCCCGGTTGGCGGCTAGAACCGGGACAAAAGACTGACCTTTAGTCCCGGTTCCAGCCACCAACTAGGACTAAAGGAGCTGCGCCAGGAGCGAAGACCTTTAGTCCCGGTTCGTGTCTGGAACCGGGACGAAAGGGGTCAGACGAACCGGGACTAGTGCCTGCCGAGGCCCGGCCGACGCCCTGGCCGCTCGAACCGGGACTGATGCACCCATTAGTCCCGGTTCGTAACTCGACCGAGTCTAAAGCTCTAATCTGGCTAGGACCAAAGCCCTATTTTCTACTAGTGATCCAGAGTCAAATCGCAACGCATTGGCCCTGAAACCCTATTTCATGATCAAGAGGACCGTATAAGGAGAAGAAAACCCTTTGGTGGAAGGCGTTGTTCATCCATCAAGTTATCCCTTTGTAGCCGCCGCTATCTCCATCTCTGTAGATGAAATACGAACATGATATGGTTGTGGCTTGCAGTGGATATAGTGGCTAAAATAGATAATTTTAGTAGTTGAAAGTATAGTGATTATAGTAGTTGAAATAGTAATTTTACATTGAATTGCAAGTTCCCACGAATATGAGCCAAAATTGACATATTCATTCATTTGGAGAAGTTGAAGCTCGAAATATGGGTATTTAGCTTAGGGTAAGCTGCAAAAGCATAATATATATTTTTTGGCTACCAAAACCTTCTCTCTCCTCTAACCATCATTGGTTTGGGTAGAAAAATATGGGTATTGCGGTTGGATATGCTCTCACTCATACGCATGCAATGTCGAATCTACTACAGTGGCTTTAACATGCTCGAGGTTGCCCTCTCGAAATGAGCTTATTTTCTCTCACTATTAACATTCAGGACCTGGCACAATGAATAATAGCGGTCTCATCAAAACGGTCTTCATGTTGTCCCTAGACGACTTCTCGTAGCCCCCCCTCTACGACCATGTTATGCATGATCACATAAGCAACCATCACCTCCTACATCCTCCTAGTGCCTCATGTTCTAGCAGGGTGCTGAACAATAGCCCAGCATGATTAGAGCACACGAAAAGCACGCTCCACATTTTTCCAAGCACTCTCTTGTTTTTTGGGAAAACCTAGCCCTCTTCTCTCCTATGGGAGCAAAGATTGTGTTCACAATAGTTGACCCCTTATGATAGATACCATCATCCGCAAAAAGATCACCGGGAATTCCATATGCAATCATCTGAACAGTTGTAGTACATTTTTGATAAGAGGATAAGCCAACCTTTCCAAGGGCATCAGACTTGCATTTGAAGTAATCATCATACACCATCAATCCCTCTCGAATATGGTTGAACACATGTCTCCCCTCCAGAAGCATCACCGGAAAATCTTGGCAAAGAATAGTGGGTCATTGAGCTTGAAATAATAGTTGTAGAGTAGGCAACGACCGCTTTCTCTGCTATGATTCAACCCAGAGCATATGGCCCGAGATCGATCCCCTAAACAATGGCCACTACCCAGAAATGTGCTAATTGACAACCAATGTCTTTAGTCCCGGTTGGTGGCTAGAACCGGGACAAAAGACTGACCTTTAGTCCCAGTTCCAGCCACCAACTAGGACTAAAGGAGCTGCGCTAGGAGCGAAGACCTTTAGTCCCGGTTCGTGTCTGGAACCGGGACGAAAGGGGTTAGACGAACCGGGACTAGTGCCTGCCGAGGCCCGGCCGACGCCCTGGCCGCTCGAACCGGGACTGATGCACCCATTAGTCCCGGTTCGTAACTCGACCGAGTCTAAAGCTCTAATCTGGCTAGGACCAAAGCCCTATTTTCTACTAGTGATCCAGAGTCAAATCGCAACGCATTGGCCCTGAAACCCTATTTCATGATCGAGACGACCGTATAAGGAGAAGAAAACCCTTTGGTGGAAGGCGTTGCTCATCCATCAAGTTATCCCTTTGCAGCCGCCGCTATCTCCATCTCTGTAGATGAAATACGAACATGATATGGTTGTGGCTTGCGGTGGATATAGTGGCTAAAATGGATAATTTTAGTAGTTGAAAGTATAGGCTATCTTCTCATAATGTGGATATCGTGTTTTACACGGAGTTAGGACTTCGGAGACATAGTACACGGGCTTTTCAACCTGAAGCTTATGGCCCTCCATTTCTCGTTCGACCATGAGAACCGCGTTGACTATCTGGTTAGTGGCTGAGATGTATAGTATCATCGGCTCACATGTGTCTGGTGTCGTTAAAATGGGATTTGTGGCGAGGAGGGCTTTAATTATCTTCCGGGGCGATCGCTGCCTCAGTGATCCACTTAAAATTCTTGGTTTGTTTCAGCAATCTAAAAAGGGGTAGGGCTTTTCTCTCGAGCTTTGAGATGAAGTGGCCACACAGCCTGCCAATTTTTGGACGTGTTTGAGCTCGGTTGGCACCTCTCTAGTCAGGCCAAAGCTCGAATTTTGGATGTGTTGGCTTCAATTCCTCGGCTGGACACAATGAAGCCGAGGAGTTTACCCGCCAGCACACCAAAGACGCATTTTTAGGGGTTGAGCTTAATTTGGTACTCCCGTAGACTGGTGGATGTTTCGCGAAGGTTGTCGACCAGTTGTCCGGCATGTTTGGTTTTGACAACCACATCGCCGATATAAGCCTCTACGGTTTTTCTGATGTGTTTTTACAAACATGTTTGGATCATACGCTGGTACGTTGTGCTAGTGTTTTTCACTCTGAAAGGCATTGTGTTAAAGGAAAAGAGCCCGTAGGGCATCATGAATGTGGTTGCAGCCTGTTCGGATTCCTTCACCTTTATCTGGTGGTATGCCGAGTAGGCGTATAGAAAACACAATGAGTCATGCCTTGTTGTGGCATCCACGATCTGGTCAATGCATGGTATGGGGAAAGGGTCCGTAGGGCAAGCCCTGTTAAGGTATTTGACATCGATGCAAAGGCACCGGGACTTGTCCTTCTTGGGTACCATCATAAGATTAGTGAGCCAGTCGGGTGTTTAATGTCTTTGATGAATTCGGCCTCAAGAAGTTTAGCCAATTCTTCGCCTATTGCTTGACGCTTGGGTTCAGAGAATCAAAGAAGTCCTTGCTTGACCGGCTTATAGCCTTTCAGGATGTTCATGCTGTGTTCGGCAAGTCTTCGGGGATCCCTGGCATATTCGAGGGGTGCCAGGTGAATATATCCCAATTTTCTCTAAGGAAGTTGTGTAGAACCTCATCAATTTCTGGTTCAAGCTATGCCCCACTCGATGCTGTTTAATTTGGGTCGGTGGGGTTTACTTGAAATTTTACTATGTCATCGGCCGACTTGAATGAGGTCGACTTCGGACTCTTGTCAAGGATGATATCATCCCGATCGACCATAGTTCTCAATGATGTCAACTCTTCGGCTGCGAGGGCCTCAGATAGTGATTCAAGGGCGAGCGATGCCGTTTTATTTTTGGCTTTAAGTGCTTTGTAGGGGTTGCTTGAGATGGTAATTATCTCGTTTGGACCCGGTATTTTGAGCTTCATGTAGCCGTAATGCGGAATTGCTTGAAACTTTGAGAAGGCATCACGTCCCAGAAGGGCTTGATAGCCGCTTTTGAAGGGGATGACATGGAATGCCACTTCCTCAGATCGATAGTTCTTGGTTTTCCAAAACCACGTGTAAGATGATTTTTCCACTGCACCGTGCCTCTCGTCCCGGTATTATTCCTTTAAAGGTGGTTTGGCTTTGTTCGATGCGTTTATCGGTTTGCATCTTTTCTAGAGTATCTTCGTATATGAGGTTTAGGCTGCTGCCTCCATCCATTAGCAACTTTCGAAGCCAATAAACGATAACGATTGGGTCGAGGACCAGGGTGGCTGGGCATCTTCGTAGGGTGCTCCTTGGATGATCTTTGTGATCGAAGGTAATTGGTGTGTCTATCCACATGCCCCGGGTTGCTACGTGTTGGATGGAGCCAATTTCTCTGAGAGCCCGCTTCCTATGGTTTTTTGACGTGAAGATTTTATAGATCATAAGGACCTCATCCTCATCCGAGGATTCTTCTGCATACTAGTTCCTGCCAGCAAGGAGGGCTTCGCCCCTCTTAGCTACTTGCCTTACCACCCAACAGTCGCAAAGATTGTGGGTTGGGCTGGTATTTAATTAGTAGAACGCAGTGGATAGGGCATGGCTTATCTAGCAGACCGTCAAGCGTAGTCTTGGATCCTGCGGCCGGCTTCCTCTTTTTCCGAGGTCGATCGATCGATGATGGTTGTGTGCAATGTTTGCGTCGGAGTGTAAGCCTATCACACTTCATGTTTTTACCACAGATCAAGTTTGTTTTCCCTGGCCAACTAGGCATCTTCAATTGTGTAGAATTTTGATACCAGATTAGATAGCCCAGAGAACATTTGGATGCAATGGCGGGTAAGGGCATTCGAGATGCCTTTATCCTTGCATCCATGCTGAAAAGCTGTTATGGTATCTAAATCCTGGTAGTTCGGTACGTTGTTCTTAATGGACGGGAACCTGGACTAGAATTTCCTGATTGATTCATCAGGTAGCAGTTGCACGTAGGCTAAATCCCAGACATCAGATGGGCCTGAATTATCCGGTCAGTATTCGATGTGGGGGTGGGTGGGAGGGAAAATTTGATCCCCTTCGACCATGGGCTCGAGGCTCCGAAGTATTTATCTTGTAAAGGACATACCGGTGTCGGATCGGCTGAGATGATTTTAAGATCTAATTCCTTAGTTGTTTCTGACTGGCCGTTATTAGGGTCGCTGTCCAAGTAATACCTCAGCCCCTTGCCCTTTACGGGGTTTTTGGCCGGGGCGGATTGAGAGGCGAAGAGTTCGTGGGTAGCTTCTTGCTCACCGTAGCCTTGCTCATAAGGGAGGAGGCGTGACCCGATGACAGAAGACTCGATCATGGAAACAATGGCCCTGAACGTTGGGGTCGGTGACCGGCGATCCCATTGATCCTTCTTTGATCTCATAGCGGAACTCTCAATTAAAGCACCAATGTCGGTGGTAAAACCGACAGACCTTAGGGTAGGGGGTCCCGAGCTATGGATCTTGGATCGATGGTAATAGGACACAAGGGACGTGGTGTTTACCCAGGTTTGGGCCCTCTCAAAGAGGTAATACCCTACATCATGCTTTGATTGCATTGATGGTTGTGTATCGAGTACAAGCTTGATCTACCTCGAGATCCTAAGTTGTGTTCTAACCCTAAGGCTAGGAGGACGCATGTGATTATGATCGGCCCTCTACCGGCTAGACCCCTTGGCTTATATACATGTCGGCGGGGCACCTAGGGTTACATGGTTGGTTGTTGATCTGAAGGTGCGTATGGCGGTGACCGAAGATGTCCTTAAAGTACACGTCAAGTCTTCGGTAGAGGCTGTTTTGATCATGTCGAGGTGAGAGGCTTCTGGTGTCCTTCCTTATGAGAACAAGGACCCCCTAAGCTTGGGCCAATGACTCTAGGCCAACTAGGTTGGTACCCCCTAGTCCAGGACACCGTCATCAAACATTATGAAAGTAGAGTTCCACCTAGTCTTGCAATCAAGTCTCAACTTCCTTGTTATTTTCACTTTTTAATACTTGGTCATGTCCTCAAACGTCCCTATCCTTTTGGGTGAGGCAGTCCAATATGCAGCACTTTCACGGATGTTTTCTATAGCTGATTACATGGCATCTAACCCATCCTTCACTACCAAATTCAAAACATGTGCACAACAACGGATGTGGAGTGGAGTACGTACCTTCACAAAGAAGCTTACTTTTGCCTATCTTGCTCATAATTACCACAATTGGTTGTGGCTTGCGGTGGATATAGTGGCCAAAATGGATAATTTTAGAAGTTGAAAGTATAGTGATTATAGTAGTTGAAATAGTAATTTTTCATTGAATTGCAAGTTCCCATGAATATGAGCCAAAATTGACATATTCATTCATTTGGAGAAGTTGAAGCTCGAAATATGGGTGTTTAGCTTTGGGTAAGCTGCAAAAGCATAATATATATTTTTTGGCTACCCCAAACCTTGTCTCTCCTCTAACCATCATTGGTTTGTGTAGCTAAATATGGGTATTGCGGTTGGAGATGCTCTCACTCATACGCATGCAACGTAGAATCTACTAGCTAGAGTGGCTTTAACATGCTCGAGGTTGCCCTCTTGAAATGAGCTTATTTTCCTTCACTATTAACATTCAGGACCTGGCACAATGAATAATAGCGGTCTCATCAATCAAAACGGTCTTCATGTTGTCCCTAGCCGACTTCCCCTAGCCCCCCCTTGGTCGCCGCTAGTCATGAGGACGGCGCGAAGGAACTGTGTCCCCGATCCGTGACCAGCAGACTTCCTTAGTCCCCGGACAGGCGCCATGTGCCTAGCTGACGGTCACATATGACTAACACGCCGCCCAACCCAACGACATATCGGTCGGGTCTTCTACAGGGCCGTCTCCAGAAATTTGAGGCCCCTGTGCGAAATGCAAATTGTGGTCCTAAAATTTCTAAAATACTCGGTTTTTAAGAAAAGAAATTGAATAAATTGAAACATTGTATAAATTATCTGTGTTTCCGGGCAGGAAATGAAGCAATCACTAAAGCAAAAAATCAAAGGAAACGAAGCAATCAAAAACGAGACAACGGCGCACATCTGTCAGTTCGTCTCGGGAAAGATCGTAGGTTGATCGATGGTTCAATAGGTTGTGTAGTAGATTGGACTAGGGCTCGGTTCAGGACATATTGGAGCAGGCCCAGTTCGAGGGAGGCCGCGGCTACCAGCAAAAAAAGGGCCCAAAACAAATAATATACAGACATTGGCCCAAAACGGGGGGCCCCTAGAATTTGGGGGCCCTGTGCGGTCGCACAGCCCGCACATGCCCTTGGACGGGCCTGGTCTTCTAACGCCCGACATCATCCGCCGGCAACTAAAGTGCGGTAATCTGAAAATTGACATCAAGGGTACGGTGTAAACTTTTGATATATTTATTTCACAATAAATAAAATCTGAAAAAAGATGGTACTACCAGTAATTTGGGAACGGAAATTTCGGACGGTAGGAACAGGAAGAATTCGTGGGGACTGAGGAGTGAAAAATGTGTGGGAAAAAGAGGAGGCCGAGAGGGATGTCGACATCCTGGAGAAGAAACTCGAATGGTCTTTCGACACGTGTCCCTCGACCTCCCACTCCTCTCTAAAGCGCGGCACCCCCCTTCGTTTCTTCCTCCACAAACCCCCCGGTCCGGTCTTGCGTAGTCGAAGAGAGAGAAAAACCCTCGCCGTCGAGAATGAGGGCCGCTCTCCGCCTCGCCTCCGCCCTCCGCCGCCTGCCAGCTCGCACCGGCGACCTCGTGTCCTCGCAGGCCGTCCTCCCGCCGCTCGCCGGCCGCGCCCCCCTCCTCTCGCGCGCCCTCTCGCTCCCTCACCTCCCCGCCGCCGTCCGTCGTTTCTCGGACAAGAGCCCAAAGGACCACCTTGACCGCGCCACCACCCTGATCAAGCAAGGGGAGCTTCTCGTTGAGGAAGGCAAGGTCATATCCCGTCACCTCACCAAGGGGGTCAAGGACTCCACCAAGGATCGGCTTCGCGTCTTCAAATCAGGCCTATCGGACATCATCAGGTACTCGTCTTTTGCTTTGTGAGTTGAATTCCTCCCCAGTTCCTATCTTATGGCGGGATTGCGGGGAAAAGAAGCATACTTTGGCGTTTTGTTGGCTTATTATTGGAGGAAAAAAAAATTCACCGTTTGGGCCTGATTGGGCTTGAAACCCGTTTGTTGTTCTTTGGATTTGACGGTTGATTCTGCTGCAGGACGCAATTTCGCCATCATTGGGTAAACCGCGTTGCTTGGCTGAGGATCTCAGTGCACTCATTACTTATCCTCCTCACTGGTGGCATCCTCATCCATTTTGGGGGCTCTTACCTGCTGGACATATGCAAGCCTCACATGAAGGCGATTGCTACCAAGGCCATTGACAAGGCAGAGGAGAAAGGTAAAGAATTGGCAAGGTCGGACAAGTCGAGGGCGGAGGCTCAGAAATTCATTGATCAGGCCCTCAACAGTTTCTCCATACGGGCGGTTGTGTTTGGCTGGAAGAAGAAGAAGGATGAAGAACCCAGCAAGAAGGAGGAGGCAGAGGCACCCAAGAAGTAGAGGCCCAAGCCCAAGGAGGAGGGCACAAGCAATTTTTTGTTCATTCAAAGGGGGGCGATTCACTGCGCCAATCAGTTTTTATTTCATCTTTCCTTCGGTGGCCTCAATCTTTACTTTGGCGCTCTCAAACTTATCAATGTGTTGCCTGTAATGATGGTTCAAGATCTCTGTTTTGGGTCGGTCCTGTGAGAATTTTAATATCCAATATTCAGTTGACTGATGATGTTTCTTTTAAGGAGGAGTTTGGGTACTTTGATATATATATATACATGCTGTGTTTCTAACCTGTCAATTTGCGGGCATTGAGGCTACCAATTGTGCTGCACGCTTTGCGTCGCATGACCCATTAGTCAAGTCTATGTAATGTTCAGGTGCCGGATGTGTTCCCGGTTCTTGTGGCGCGGCGCACACGGCCCTGCTATCCAAGTCGGGGGAATCGCTGGCCACGAGGAGCCTGCACTCGGAGCTCGTTTACAACTACTCTGGCTCGTAGCATGTGGGTTGCTCTACATCTTACTTCTTCCTCTTTTACAACTAATCCACAGACTTGTTATCTTATTACTCTGTGTGCACTTGATCTTACATTACATGATGATAGCATTATTGCTCTAGTGTGGGTTTAGTGACAGCTTGCTTGGTTTTGTGTTTCCTAGATAACAGAGTCCCTGAAGCGACGCGGCATCACTGAGGACACGCGATATATCTTGGCTGCCGAGTTTGATGCTTCAGACAAGGAGGTATAATGTTCAGAATGCACCCCTTGTTCGGACATGGTTTTGAACCTGTCAGTTTCTTGCCCCAATAACCCTGCTTGAATTGTTTGAATCTCGCTTGAGCACCACGAGTCTGAAGTTTTGAACTTTCCTGCCCCGACGGTTGTAGTGTATAGGCTGAAAAATCTTTCAAAGCCTAGCTGAAACTTTCTTGCTTTGGGCATCTAGCGTTAGTGCTCTAATTATGGGCCTTGAATCAAGAGCTTCTTGTAACTACTCAAGATTTCGGTAAATAACTTGAAGCGTTTTATGTCTATCGCAGTCTGGTTCATGTTACCAGTTATCTGAAAAAAAAAACATTATAAGAAACCAAAATTCTCATATTTGATCTGTGGTCAGTGTGTCGATTAGATCATGTGCCCCGCGAGCAGACTAGATCGGCTCATTTGAGTTCATATGGAGTCCGTCAGAATGCAATTCTATGACGAATTTGGTTTTGCGGGGCTTGCGTGAATAGTATACCTTATCGTTTATGTTATACATGTATGATCCTGGACCGTGGGACACAGCTGCAACTCCAACTCGATATTGAAGTCCTTCCTGCTGAGTGCAATCACCAGCCCTTTTTGTTTTGTTTTTTGACAAAAGAGTCCTTCCTTCTATCGTTTTATGTTGGCTTTGAATATGCAAAAGATTCATATTTCTACCACTTTCAGTTTATCAACATCGATGCGTCGGGCCCATCACCAGCCCCAAACTTGTAGCATATTTATCAAGTACAGTAACCTGCTCTCCTCACTTGGCTTTTTGGTATGTTTTGATTCTCTTACTACTGTAGCTTGTCTGGATGGTTACATATCGTTTGACAAACACATTTAAAAACAGAGTTTTCTTTCCTCTCTTGTAATGTTAGTTATGTGACACCGATAGAACGCAGAGCAGATCGCCAAAACTCCTAGCAAGTGGTTAATTATGACAGGCCGTTGGCATTTAGAAATATTTGACGAGACATTGGTTTAGCAAATAGAGATTTGCTTTGAGAAATAAGGGTTATTTTCCTATTTTAGTTTAGGATGCTTGTGATTAGTTAATCCATTCAAAGGAGATGCACTTTTTGGTTTTAATCATTGTTTGGGTCAAACATATACGATGGATTACTGTGCTTATAGATTATTCGTAAATTCTGTTCCTTGACCTTTGTGTGCTTGTTGTTCGGCATGTACATAATTTGCAGTTTTATGGAGGGCATATATGTTTGTCATACTTTACTGCCTGCTGTAACATGGATTGTCCTTATTCAATTCATTTTTCTTTCTTCAAATAGAGAGTACAAATTAGCGATGGTGTAGCCTTGGATCAGTTTGCACACCCCCCGGTCTTATAGTCTTTTACGTGCAACCTTTTACTCTTGCTGTATCATGGTTACTCTAGCTAGTTATAAAGAGAAATCCTTACACGAATTTTATTATGTGTTCTGTAAATAGATTGAGTTTTGATGTACAGGTCTAGCCATGGGTCTCTTGTTTATTTTATTCTGTTACTCTACTAAACTGTCACACCACACATATATCAATGTTCTGGTGAAACAACACAGGATGAATATGTGGCATTAATGGTTTTAGCAATAATGAGTTAAATTTCTGAAATAGTACTAGTGGGAGAATATTTATCTTTCTTTTTTTATTTAAGGATTGAACTTGTACTTTCTATATATTGCCACTCGTGGGCAGTCTGAAACATTGGAGTAGCTTTTTACCTGTCGTTGATCTCTATTGCCAGCCTGATAAGCACGTGGTGAATCTCTTTGTAATATCAAGTGTATATTTCTTATGTGTTACAAACAGGCCGTTGGATTTGGGTCAATGCTGATGCTCCTACTTAATAAGCAGAAGAAGATGAACATGTTACAAACTTCATTCTAGCTCTCTCTCTCTCTTTTTTTTTTGAACATCATTCTAGCTCTCCTTAATCCCATATCTATCCGATGATGTCTCTCTATATACGTATATATCTCTACTATTAAAGGAGAATCGAACGTCATGATGGTTCAACCAGTTTCCTCCCCCTTCGTCTCACCCCTCGCTCCCGCACGATTGAAAATTTCACGCACAAAAAACCAAAAAAAAAGCGAGTACAAATCGGAAACCACCATCCACGCACGCAGTCAACCTCCACCCACGAGTCCACGACTCCCCGCACGTCCTACGACCCGCCGCCGTCTTGACTACCCGTCGTCACCCGCGGCTTTCTTGCTGGACGAAGTATGGTTGGCCGCCATCGCCGTCTTCCTGGTTGACGGCGAGCTCCCTTGTCCTCGCCGTCCGCGCCCATCCCTGCCTGGCTGCCTCCCTATTCTCCATGGGAGGTCGACTTCTTCCCCTTCTCTCTTGCCGGTCGGCGTCCTGGTGCGGCGGTGCCCCAGCGGCGCACGGGCTCAATGCCTCACTCACGCTGCCGCCCCGGTGCGGCACAGCCTCTCCGGGCACCATATTTCTGGCGCTACCAGCAGCCCAAGGCTTCCACGGCGAGCTGTAGGCGGAGAAGTGCACGCCCCCATTCCACTCAATTGAACGCCGCATCGCATCGCCGATTGAGGGGTCGACCTAGAAGATGTGGCAATTTCCTGGACGACGCCGCCGCCAACGACGAGGACGCTACTGCTTTCAGTACACCAGGCTCCAGGGTCCTCCCATCACCGATGGCTGCCCTCGGTGCTGTACTGCGCCTCCCTGACCTCTGCTTCTTCGTAGGACGGGAGATGAGCAGGGTGTTCTCAAGCGGCAACTCCAGGTCTTCGGCGGCGCCATGATCAACAAGGTGGTTTTCATACTTAGCTGTTTGTATGATGCTGTATTCATGCCATCTGCACCAATATTTCCTTCCTATAGCACTGAGCACCATATGTTCCTTATGTATGAGAAGTTGCAACGGGCATCGGAAGTGTATAGGAAATTAGGAATACATGATCGTCAATGACATATTATTCTTCAATAGCACATGTTTCTGTAGAGAGGGTCTGTACAGCCTTCTTCAATCTGGATCAAAGTATTGAGGTAACTTTATTGTCATTCAGGTTCACCGGGCTAGCTAGGTTGAACAGCTCACAGACCGATGTGCTGATTTTAGTCGTAAAGCCAGGAACTGAAGATGGATTGGTCGCCAGTCTGAATTTTATCTATCTTGCTTCATATGTTTTTGGCTCCATGACCTGTATGGTTCCACCAAGGTAACTGACCATTCTGCTAGCTGCTGCGATCTGACCGTCAGTTCAGTTGTTGCCACTAACCACTACCCACCATGTTGATTGCCTGCAGATAGATGTCAAGGTGAGGGTCATTTCCGGCGTGGTGACCACCGAGTCGTGGCGAACACATGCAACGTTGGTCATACACAACAGCTCAATTTCTTCAGAATTGGCATATGTAGTCATATACTCTATACTCACGTGCTGCTATTTCTAGAGGTAGCCCCCTAATCAAATAAGTAAATATTTGGTGTCTAATTCATCATAAAATATTTGTGCTTGGCGGAATAAATTTCACACATGACTCGATTTTGTTAGTCGAATGGTTTATATGAGCAGGAGATAATCTTCTTAAACTGGACACTTAGAATAGTTCGTTACTTGTTTGCTTAGTTGTGTTATCTATCCCATCTCTTGTGCATGGAACATAACCTCAAAATCTGCACATAATATTCCAAGGTCTCCATCACGATATGTCAAGTAAATCTCAAAAAGTGAGTTGATTAATTTCCATGTGATGTGTAAGTTATTAGTGGCCATTTTTTTTAACCATCCAGTTTGAGTTCACTTCTGGCAGGTAGACTTGTAGAATATGACACTTTCAAGATTTTTTCGATTATGTGATGTAGCAACGTCAGATGTGGTAGAAAATGCATTCATGGTTCGTGTGAAAAAGGGCAAAAGCTTTGCCTCTGCTTATACTAACCATTAGTTTAGGATAGTATACACAGATCTATGTTGCATTAGATTTTTAAAACTCTTTACGGCAGCTGGTTTGTGCATAATTTACAGAGATAGTTTTCCTGATTGACTTACATGCTGTTTGTTCTAAAAAAATAAAAAATGTATGCATGTGAATGGTGGGTATGCCTGAATGTTTTCCCGCTAAAGAAAAAAGATACAACTGAAACTTATGGAACCTTTATCCAACTCCTAGGTTTTTGCCAGCGGCTGAGGTAGGAAATATACAAATCACAAGCAACCATATTGTACGTCTTGATTAGGCCATCAAGAGAGCAAATTTCCGCAAATTCCAGTTCTCAAAAAAGTTGCTCACTTTCAGAAGTATTAGCTATTGGATAATGTTATGTGTCTCTGCGGAAGTCTTTATTTATTTTGGTCTGTGCATATGTGACAGGTCTAAACTCGAGGGGGGTGATTGATATTGTCATGCGTGTGAAGGTGTGCTTCACAAATGCTCTTCTGCTTGGGAACATAGAACTGCAGGATTTGCTTCCAATGGTTATGCCTTAGATCATGAAAACGAAAGTGACACCCAGGTAATGGAAGTCTTTTTTTCTTCTAAATTTGATAAATTATCAGTTATGTATGTGCTATTGCAGTGTGCCTTGAACATTGTGTTGTACAAAAGATTGGGATGATTTTCAGAAGATGCAATGATATATATGTGTCTAGGATTAGAATTAGATAGTGGATTGGTAGACACGATTATCCTTGATCTTTTAATCATCATCCTAAGTTAAGGAAACAAATGCATGTATCCTCTCTTTTTGCTATGTCCATGTTTTATTGAAGATTGATAGAAATAAACAATATTCTTGATCATGATGTATGAAAAAAGCTCCTCACGTCTCATGTGAATGTGATTGACTTGTCTATTAAGATGAATAGCAAGATAATAAGGTCATGCATGCACGCTGCCGAAAACACTCCCTGGCGTCTATGTGTGGCTACAACAAAAACAATATTTGTGTTCTCTATTTTTTCGGTGAAGTAGAGCAGGGCCAGGCAACAACGAGAAAGAGAGGGAGAGGGAGAGGGAGGTGAAGATTTCCAATGTGGGGTGGAGCCAAGTAGAAAGCAAAACCATGTATAGACGGAAAAAAAGCATGCCTTATTATGTGTGGTATATTTGAGTTGAAGTTGAATTGGGTATCATTTCTTTTGCATAAGAGTGTGAAGCAAACTAGGAAAATGAGGGCCTATTCGGATTGGTTTCTATCCTTCACATTTCAAGAGACAAAAATATATTACTTAAGACTTGATGAAAAGAAACATCACAATAGCTAAACATCAGTCGCCTGAATGGTCAGTCGATTTTTGCTAGAAGGAAGGAGGCACCGGAGGAAAGGAAGAAACAACCGTAGCGGGGGGCTAGCCGGAGAAGCTTCCCCATGATCTATCTTAGGGTGGGGGTGGGGGCTGTGGTGCAAGTTCGCCGGAGAAAAAACCGGTGAGGCCCGGGGCTAAGGGATGGTTGGGGAAGGCGGCAAGACCGGCGGTGTGGGAGGTTGAGGGGAGGACGATGTGGCGAGGCAGCCACGAGAGCGCCGCAAGCCATGGGCGGCGGCAGCAGGCGGCCTGGCTGGTGGTAGTAGGCGGCGGGAGGAAGAAGAAGAAGACGGACGCTGCAGCGATATGATCTGTAAAACGTTTGGAGGAAGAAGACATAATTTGGACCGTTCGTTTTTTATCTAACGCTTGTAACTGATCGAGGCCAAATTGACTAGCCCAAATCAAAATTCCTGTCGATTGACTCTTAGCCATTCCCAAATGATGTCTTTTCCTATAGTATTTGAGATACATGACATCTTATTTCCTATAATTTTACTATATTTCTAAAATAATCATATCCTATATGAGTCAAAGGGGCTTTATTTTTCCGTGGCAACGCACGGGCAGCAAACTAGTGTGTGTATATACATCTAGAACTAATATTCATCTAGATACATTCCCTTTTATTCATTTTGATGACAAGTATTTCCGGACGGAGGGAGTACGACCTAAAAAGATGAATTGTTTGTTTTTGTCCCCCGCAAAAAAAAAAGAGTTTCAACCCGATCTGTTTCTATCTGTACCTTATTACTTGTCTCGGAAATGGATGTATCTAGAACAAGTTAATACAAAGTATGGAGTACCTTATTACCTCCTATAATATCCCGATCTGTTTCTATCTGTACTGGGGTTATATACAGTACTTCCTCCGTTCGGAATTACTTTGTCTCGGAAATGGATGTATCTAGAACTAAGATACATCTAGATACATCCATTTCTGCGACAAGTAATTCCGAACGGAGGGAGTACATCCGATCGGCTGTTTCCCATTCACGATCGCTCCGTGTGATCCAGCGTGAAAAGCTTTGGATGAACCAATGCACAATCGCTCATGTGCTCCATCTCCATGGTTACCTCGCGGCCATTGCACGGGACCTCGCCCTCGGCCGTCAAGATCCGATATCCTTGTCACCCATCCGCCTGTCTGCCCGTTCGCTGCGATCTGTCCCCCATTGGCCGATAGGATAGGCACCAGGCGAGCATCAATCACGGCAGGTCGAGGCGGACTGGAGCACGGTGAGCCCTGACCAGTGACGCCGCGGTGTTGCAGTAGAAGAAGAAGGTGCACCGGGCTGACGATGAACATGCTTCTGTGTAGGTTGAGCTGGGCGACGACCAGCACCACCAGCAGGGCACTGGTGCAACATCTACACCACATATATACGAGCATATGCTACATCCACACCACATATATACGAGTATATACTACATCCACACCACGTACGAGTATCTGTGGGAGTAGAAGAATACTATGCTCTGAAGCATGTCATAGCACACGGGGTTTGCATGAAACTGAGGGAAGCCCTGGCCGGTCAACCGGCGTAGAGCAGCGCCCAGAAACAATTCTTTTGGGAATAAATTATTTGTCGTTGCAAGCAAATTTTCATCATAATAGGTGCACTGCATGATTCGATGTTGGTTTCATTTCAATTCATTTTGATTACTATTTACATTTACCATGATTACTAATTACCAAAAAAATCATATATGAGATCTAAGGAAAGAAAAAAGGAAATATCTATGGAAATGTTAACGCCCACACATGTGGGCATTAGCCAACTCACCCACACGTCTCCATCACCGTTCAGTAACTTCTGCACGAATCTTGGCATAAATTAGCTGATTTTGTATGCCACGCAGGACAACTCGCGTGTGTGGTGTGTGAGAGAGGTCGCCCACACATCCGTTTTACCACACGGAGGGGCCGTGTGTGGGCGTTCAGCAGTTCGCGCCAGACGCCACTTTGCACGCACACACAAGGGCTAGTGTGTTGCCATCTCGCCCACACGCCCGTCTCCTCTCCCACACCCAAGCTGCTAGTTGCCATATGTTTTCGCAGCGCACATGGCAACTGCCCCTAGTGTGCTTTATAAGCAGGTGGCAACTCTTTTTTTTACCGAGTTGCCATGTGTTTTTGCAGGGTACACGGCAACTGCCTAGTGTGCACGTAAGCAGATGGCAACTCTTTTTTATCGAGTTGCCATGTGTTTTTGCATGGTACATGGCAACTGCCCCAACGTGCACGTACATGGCAACTGCCCTAACGTGCACGTAAGCAGATGGCAACTCTTCCTTTTTACATGGCAACTGCCCTAGCATGCTTGTGAGCACATGGCAACTCTCTCAACTGCCTAGTGTTAGTATGTGGCAACTCTTAAAGTTATGAAATCATGGCAACTACATTAGATCAGACCATACATGGCAACTGCAGTTGTCCGACATGGCAACCGTAGTTCAGCGACATGGCAACTGCAGTTAAACGAACATGGATGAGGGTTTGGACCATGGCAACTGCGGGCGCACGATGGGCGTCACACGTGGCGTGCGGGACCAGGAGGGTACGAGGCCTGACATACGGGCGTGTGGGCGTTATCAACTTCGCCCACACACACGCGTGTAAGAGGGTTCGGGAGGGAAAAAAAGAGGTATGTGGGCATTAGTTGTTTTGCCCACACATAGGTGTGTGGGCTGGTTGTTGTCCATGCCACACGAGGTGTGTGGCACAACTACCCGATACACCACACGTGTGGCAGTTATCGGGACCCAATATCTATTACCATCCAATAAATTTAGTAAAGAGCAAAATACATTACCATTCAATAGATTTAGTAGTTGCAAACCCTATAATTCAGCATCAAAGGACGAGTCCCGTTACTAATGATGCCATCTAAGAACAAGCCATATGCATAATCCAACAAAGAATGTTAGGTATACATTATTTTGACAGGGCAAACTAGGAATATGAGCGTGAGCCATGCATCAACCTGCACCCTCAAATATTTGATCAAGCAGCGCAAGCTGGCTGTCTACACTCAAAATCAGGCCGGCCGTTCCCGACCATGGACTGCTCAGAAATCCCCTTCCCTACTTGCACATCCAATTGTTTTGTAAAAATCATGGGTATTCACATGAAGACCCAAGAATATCCCCAGCGCCGCCCTTGTTTTTAAGTTTGATCAAATTTGTAGAATAATACTATATCAAAATCCATAATATCAAATTGGTATTTTAAATTCAACATGAAGTGAATTTCCATACTTCTTTGTTTAATATTGTATATGTCGATATTTTTGCTCTGAACTTGGTGAAAGTTTAAAAAAATGAGTTTCCACAGAATTAATACCCCTTATACTTCTTTTGTTGGAACGTAAGGCCCGGGGCAGCAGCAAAAATGTGCTGACGTCCTTGCTGAACTTATCGCAATTAGGTCGCACGCGTGTTTTCCTCAAGAAACTAAATTATCGTCTCACGATAACCAGAAACTTACCTCCTTTATCCCTAGACAACTCGACTTAGTTCATCACAAAGATGCCACGGGCACCGCTGGAGGTATCCTCTCGGCGGTCTCCTCAGCCCATTTTCCCATCTCCAATGCCGCACAGACTAGATTCACTCTCTCCTTAACTGTCTCATCGCTAGTCTCCCCATTACAAGTTCTATCTCCAACGTTTATGCACCTACGAATCTCTCCCTCAAACCCTCCTTTCTTGCTGAATTGGCCGCTATTTGACCTCCCCCAAACACGCCCTGGATTATTCTAGGTGATTTCAACCTCATGAGGCACGCTCGTGATAAAACTAACGACACTTTTCGGCAACATGAAGCGCACTTGTTTAATGGGAAAAGTATATTTTTCGTCCCTCAATTTTTGACGAAGTCTAAATTTGGTCCCTCAACTCCAAAACCGGACAACTTGCACTCTTAACTTCTGAAACCGGACAAGATTCATCCCTGGTCACATCGTGACCGGTATTGGTGATGTCCCACCCCGATTTTGACCGTGCTGACTGAAATTCCCGTACAATTCCAAGTCTGCGTAATGTTTTCAAATTTTTGTACTTTTTTCAAAAACATGAACTTTTTAAAAATTTGTGTACTTTTTTCAAATCCGCGTACATGGATTTGGATTTTTTTCGCAAAAATATATGGATTTGAAAAATTATGTCAACTTGAAACAAGTACGTGAATTTCAAACAAAGTTCATGGATATAAAAGGAACACCGATTTGAAAACAATACGCAGACTTTGAAAAGTATGCGGATTTGAAGTAAGTAAGCGAAATTCAAAAACAGTTCATTGCTTTGAAAAAATAATTGGAGTTCATAAAATTATACAATGTTGGAAAACATACGCGGATTTGAAAAAAGTACACAAATGTTAAAAAATTCACGAATTTGAAAAAAAAAACGCAAATTTCAAATATAGTTCACTGCTTTGAAAAAAAAGTATGTTTATTTTTTAAAACAAATATGTTACCTTGAAAAAACTACACAGATTTGAAAAGTGTATGTGAATTTCAAAAAGTTCACAGATATAAAAAAATTACGTGAATTTGAGTGAGCACGGGTCAAAACCGGGGTGAATCGGCACCAAAACCGGTCAAAACCAAGACCAGGGACGAACCTTGTCCGGTTCCAATAGTTAGGGGGTGCAAGTTGTCCGGTTTTGAAGTTGAGATACCAAATCTAGATTCCACCAAGAGTTGAGGGACGAAAAGTATACTTTTTTCTTGTTTAATCAATGCATCAATAGCCTTGCCCTCATTGAGTTCCCCCTGGTGGATAGAGCTTTTACTTGGTCCAATAAGCGAGATAAACCAACTTTGGAAAAACTGGACCTCATTTCTTCTCCGACTCCTCCTTATCCAGCCAAACTCGTTTTGTTTCCGCCATGTCCCCCTACTTATCTCCATTAACACCTCTTTCCCTCGTCCCGCGCTTTTTGGTTTTGAACTTGGCTGGGCCGAAAACCCAACTTGCCGGAATGTGGTTCACGGCTCCTGGAACACAGCCCAACAACTCTCAAACGCCCTTCTCTCGCTAGTCAGTGCGCTCAAAAAATCTTGGTTCGCGAGAGCAACTAGTTAATGAGCGCTTCTTCAGGAGCCTCGCAACGATCAACATCACTTGGCGCGTTCTCAGCCATTTCGCCACGTGTCGCGCTCTGGGCGCTCCCTCCGGATTTTTTTTCTTATTTTTGCGCACACGTTTTTCGCATTTTTAGCGGGGTTTTTTCGATTTTTTCGATGCTTTGGTTTTTCACCGGTCTTCCTTAGCTTTTCAAGCAAAAAAATATAAAAAAAATATGCAAAAAAAACGCGTTTTTTCTTCCTCGAGAGTCACGATTTTGTTTCCGCGAGAGGCAGGGTTTTGCTTTCGCGAGAGCCACGGCTGAGCCTTTCAGAAACGGAAAAAAATACGTTTTTTGTTTTGAGAGTCATGGTTTTGCTTCCGCGAGAGCCACAGTTGTGCTTTTGCGAGAGTCACGACCGTGCCTCTCGGAAACGAAAAAAAAATGTGTTTTTTGTATTCTTTCTTTCGCGAGAGTCATGGTTTTGCTTCCGTGAGAGGCACGGTTGTTCTTTCGCAAGAGTCACGGTCGTGCATCTCGGAAACGGAAAAAACGCGTTTTCTATTTTTTTTCTTTCGCGAGAGTCACGGTTTTGCTTCCGCGAGAGGCACGGTTGTGCTTTCGCGAGAGTCACGACCGTGCCTCCTAGGAAACGAAAAAAAACACGTTTTCTTTTTTTCCCGCAAGAGTCACGGTTTTGCTTCTGCGAGATGCACGATTGTGATTTCGTGAAAGGCACGGGCGTGCCTCTTTCGACAAGGGAAAAACCTGTGCTCCCGGTTCGATTTTTCGTCCAGTTTTTTTTCGTGAAAAAAAGTTCATCAACACCTATCAACATGGGATCTAGTTTTGAAGATCTGGACGTGAGGACTTGGTTAAAGCAGTTCGAGATTTGGACGCATGGTTTAAGAGATAAAACATTTTGAATAAACGGATCTACGAAAAAAAAGAAAACTCCCATTTTGCGACAAGTGGCGCATATCCAGCGCGCCACTTGTCGCAACCTGGGAAGGTAGGAATGATCTTTGCAACGAGTACTCCTCAACTAGTGATTTCGTTGGTTTCCTCTCCGAAACTGGCAAACATCTATCCTTCCGATCTCAACCCAGGAAATAAACTGCAAAGTTGTGATAACCCTGCTTGATGCAATTGAAGAGATCTATTTTCTCTCCCAATCTGAACTTGCGCTGTGCAAAGTAATTATTAAGGTTCTCCATAGGATCATCCACCAAAAAATGATCTACTGGCGTCTTCGGGCCAAAATTAAATTGGCAATTGATGGTGACGAGAACTCTAATATTTCCGCGCCCTCTGCTTCTCATAGGCATCATCATAACAAGATATCCATGATACTACTCCCTCCGTTCGAAATTAATTGTCACAAAAATGGATGTATCTACAACTAAAATACATCTAGATACAATTTTTTTAGACGAGTAATTCCGAACGGAGGGAGTACATGACAACCTAGAGTTCACTTCCCACGAATGAAAAATGCAAATTCTCTCATCCTTTTTCAACTCCCTTCTCGGGGTCTCCTCCACACCCACATGGAACTTCTCGCTCCAAAACCTTTACCCCTCTCTTACACTGCAGCTTCTACACCTTGACTCCCCATTCTCGGGTCAGCAAATTTAGGACGTTTTTCCAGACACGAACCAATTAGCTAGTTCTGGACCTGACAGGTGTGGTCAGGGGCTTTACCGAAAATTTTGGCCCATAATTAGGGCATGTACAATGGTTCTATCTTAGCAATGCCACATAGGATAAATGATGAGGTGGGGGAGAGAGAAATCATAAGAAAAGGTTTGTCTTCTCTTATTTAAAAGAAGACAAGAGATGATCTCTTAGCATAATATGTCTCACCATGTTTTTCGGAATAGCTAGTTATTGAAGATAAGGCTAAGAGATGACTCATTGTATACACCCTTTTTTTGTCATCTCTAAATTACATGCAAGATTTAAGATAAGACTACCTTATCAACCATTGTACATGCCCTTAAGAAAAAGGTCTCTGACCTCTTCCATAGCTTCCACAACCTATGCACAGACATCTCTTTTCTTAACCGAGCATTCATTATCCTTCTCCCCAAAGGGGCCGCTCCCCCCTCTCTCGACGCTTTCCGCCCCATCTTTCTGCAAAACTGCCCGGCCAAAGCCCTCACTAAGCTTCTTACAAACCATCTCAAACCTGTAATCCCTCTGCTTATCCATCCCGATCAGACTGGCTTCCTGTCCAGGAGGACAATCTCAGAAAACTTCCTATATGCCGCAGATGTCCTACATGTTCTGCGCCAGGATGAAGGCGCCCACACTCGTGATTAAACTAGACTTCTCAAAAGCTTTGGATTCTGTCTGCTGGCCCTCTCTTCTCGCCATCCTCCGAGCCAGGGTCTTCTCAGACAAGTGGCTTGCTTGGATTGAAACACTCCTTCACACAGGTAAAACTGCAGTACTCCTCAACAGCTTGCTAGGCCCGTGGATCCAATGCAAAGGGTCTACGACAAGGGGACCCTCTCTCACCTTTTCTTTTCATCCTCGTTGTAGACGTTCTCCAATGAATGATTATTAATGCCCGTGAGCACAATCTCATTGCACACCCCGTCTCCCCCTCGATGCACTGCCCAGTCCTTGAATATGCTAACGATACTCTGATTATCATCAAAGCAGATCCAAATGTCGCGTCTCATCTCAAACATATCCTAGATGACTTCTCACTAGCGACACGTCTCTCGATTAATTTTGCTAAAACTACGGTAGTTCCTATTAATGTGGATCCTGAGGCTGCCACTGCGATGGCATCCTCCTTGGGAGCTGTTATTGCCGCTTTCCCTCAAAAATACTCGGGCCTAACCCTCTCCCCTCATAAACTTCCCCCTTAGCTTTCCAATCGATCATTGATCGGTGTGACGTTTACTTAGCAGGTTGGGCGTTAATCTTCCTGATGATAGTGTCATTGACAGAGTTCTTCAATCACTGCCACCAAGCTACAAAAGCTTCGTGATGAACTATAATATGCAAGGGATGGATAAGACAATTCCCGAGCTCTTCGCAATGCTAAAGGCTGTGGAGGTAGAAATCAAGAAAGAGCATCAAGTGTTGATGGTTAACAAGACCACTAGTTTCAAGAAAAAGGGCAAAGAGAAGAAAGGAAACTTCAAGAAGAACGGCAAGCAAGTTGCTGCTCAAGTGAAGAAGCCCAAGTCTGGACCTAAGCCTGACACTGAGTGCTTCTACTACAAAGGGACTGGTCACTGGAAGCAAAACTGCCCCAAGTATTTGGCGGATAAGAAGAATGGCAAAGTGAAAGGTATATTTGATATACATGTTATTGATGTGTACTTTACTAATGCTCGTAGTAGCGCCTAGGTATTTGATACTGGTTCTGTTGCTCATATTTGCAACTCGAAACAAGGGCTACAGCTTAAACGAAGATTGGCTAAGGACGAGGTGATGATGCGCGTGGGAAATGGTTCCAAAGTCGATGTGATTGTCGTCGGCACGCTACCTCTACATCTACCACCGGGATTAGTTTTACACCTGAATAATTGTTATTTGGTGCCAGCGTTAAGCATGAACATTATATCTGGATCTTGTTTGATGCGAGACGGTTATTCATTTAAATCGGAGAATAATGATTGTTCTATTTATATGAGTAATATCTTTTATGGTCATGCATCCTTGATGGGTGGTCTATTTTTGCTAAATCTCAATTGTAGTGATACACATATTCATAATATTGAAGCCAAAAGATGCAAGGTTAATAATGATAGTGCAACTTATTTGTGGCACTGCCATTTTGGTCATATTGGTGTAAAGCGCATGAAGACACTCCATACTGATGGGCTTTTGGAATCACTTGATTATGAATCACTTGGTGCTTGTGAACCATGCCTCATGAGCAAGATGACTAAAACTCTGTTTTCCGGAACAATGGAGCCAGCAACACTTATTGGAAATAATACATACTGATGTATGTGGTCCGATGAATGTTGAGGCTCGCGGCAAGTATCGTTATTTTCTGACCTTCACGGATGATTTGAGCAGATATGGGTATATCTACTTGATGAAACATAAGTCTGGAACATTTGAAAAGTTCAAAGAATTTCAGTGTGAAGTGGAAAATCATTGTAACAAGAAAATAAAATTTCTATGATCTGATCATGGAGGTGAATATTTGAGTTACGAGTTTGGTCTTCATTTGAAGCAATGGGAATAGTTTCGCAACTCACGCCACCTGGAACACCACAACATAATGGTGTGTCCGAGCATCGTAACCGCACTTTATTAGATATGATGCCATCTATGATGCCTCTTACTAATTTACCGCTATCGTTTTGGGGTTATGCTTTAGAGACGGCTGCATTCACGTTAAATACGGCACCATCTAAATCCGTTGAGGCGACACCAAGTTGTCGTTTCTTAAAGTTTAGGGCTGCGATGCTTATGTGAAAAAGCTTCAACCTGATAAGCTCGAACCCAAATCGGAGAAATGTGTCTTCATAGGATACCCAAAGGAGACTGTTGGGTACACCTTCTATCACAGATCCGAAGGCAAGACATTCGTTTCTAGGAATGGATCATTTCTAGAGAAGGAGTTTCTCTCGAAAAAAGTGAGTGGGAGGAAAGTAGAACTTGATGAGATAACTGTACCAACTCCCGAATTGGAAAGTAGTTCATCACAGAAATCAGTTCTAGTGATTTCTACACCAATTAGTGAGGAAGTTAATGATGATGATCATGAAACTTCAGATCAAGTTACTACCGAACCTCGTAGGTCAACCAGAGTACGTTTCGCACCAGAGTGGTACAGTAATCCTATTCTGGACGTCATGTTACTAGACCATGACGAACCTACGAACTATGAGGAAGCGATGATGAGCCCAGATTCCGTGAAATGGCTTGAGGCCATGAAATCTGAGATGGGACCCATGTATGACAACAAAGTGTGGACTTTGGTTGACTTGCCCGATGATCGGCAAGCCATAGAGAATAAATGGATCTTCAAGAACAAGACTGACGCTGACGGTAATGTTACTGTCTACAAAGCTCGACTTGTTGCGAAAGGTTTCCGACAAGTTCAAGGAGTTGACTACGATGAGACCTTCTCACTGATACGTCTCCAACGTATCTATAATTTTTTATTATTCCATGCTATTATATTACCTATTTTGGATGTTTTGCGCTTTACTTTACACTTTTATATCATTTTTGGGACTAACCTACTAACCGGAGGCCCAGCCTGTATTGCTGTTTTTTTGCCTATTTCAGTGTTTCGAACAAAAGAAATATCAAACGGAGTCCAAACGGAATAAAACCTTTAGGAGCGATATTTTTGGAACAAACGTGATCTAGAGGACTTGGAGTGCAAGTCAAGAAACAATCGAGGAGGCGACGAGGGTGGAGGGCGCCCCCCCCCTACTGGGCACACCCCCTATCTCGTGGGCCCCTCGGGCGTCCACCGACCTACTTCTTCCTCCTATATATACCCACGTACCCCGAGAACATCAGAGGCGACCACGAAAAACTATTTCCACCACCGTAACCTTCTGTATCTGTGAGATCCCATCTTGGAGCCTTCGTCGGTGCTCCGCCGGAGGTGGAATCGACCATGGAGGGCTTCTACATCAACACCATAGCCTCTCTGATGAGTTGTGAGTAGTTTACCACAGACCTTCGGGTCCATAGTTATTAGCTAGATGGCTTCTTCTCTCTCTTTGGATCTCAATACCATGTTCTCCTTGATCTTCTTGGAGATCTATTCGATGTAACTCTTTTTGCGGTGTGTTTGTCGAGATCCGATGAATTGTGGGTTTATGATCAAGTTTATCTATGAGAAATATTTGAATCTCCTCTGAATTCTTTTGTGTGTGATTAAGTTATCTTTGCAAGTCTCTTCGAATTCTCGGTTTGGTTTGGCCTACTAGATTGATCTTTCTTGCAATGGGAGAAGTACTTAGCTTTGGGTTCAATCTTGCGGTGTCCTTTCCCAGTGACAGCAGGGGCAGCAAGGCACATATTGTATTGTTGCCATCGAGGATAAAAAGATGGGGTTTATATCATATTGCATGAGTTTATCCTTCTACATCATGTCATATTTATTAATGCGTTACTCTGTTCTTTTTGAACTTAATATTCTAGATGCATGCTGGATAGCGGTCGATGTGTGGAGTAATAGTAGTAGATGCAGGCAAGAGTCAGTCTACTTTTCATGGACGTGATGCCTATATACATGATCATGCCTAGATAATCTCATAATTATTCGCTTTTCTACCAATTGCTCGACAGTAATTTGTTCACCCACCGTACTATTTATGCTATCTTGAGAGAAGCCACTAGTGAAACCTATGGCCCCCGGGTCTATCTTTTATCATATAAGCTTTCAATCTACTTTTATTTGCATCTTTACTTTTCCAATCTATATTATAAAATACCAAAAATATATTTATCTTATCATATTATCTCTATCAGATCTCACTTTCGCAAGTGGCCTTGAAGGGAATGACAACCCCTTTATTGTGTTGGTTGCGAGTTCCTGTTTGTTTGTGTAGGTGCGTGGGACTTTTGAGGAGCCTCCTACTAGATTGATACCTTGGTTCTCAAAAACTGAGTGAAATACTTACGCTACTATTGTTGCATCACCCTTTCCTCTTCAAGGAAAACCAATGCAAGCTCAAGACGTGGCAAGAAAGATTTCTGGCGCCGTTGCCGGGGAGGTCTTCACTCAAGTCAAGACATACCAAGTTCCCATCACAAACTCATCTCCCTCGCACTTACATTATTTGCCATTTGTCTCTCGTTTTCCTCTCCCCCACTTCACCTTTGCCGTTTTATTCGCCCTCTCTTTCCCAATCTCCTCTCTCTTTCGTTTGCCTTTTTTTGTTTGCTTGTGTGTTGGATTACTTGTCGCGATGGCGCAAGATAATACCAAATTGTGTGATTTCTCCAATACCAATAATAATGATTTCCTTAGCACTCCGATTGCTCCTCTTAATGATGTTGAGTCTTGTGAAATCAATACTGCTTTGCTGAATCTTGTTATGAAAGATCAATTCTCCGGCCTTCCTAGTGAAGATGCCGCTACCCATCTAAACAAATTTGTTGATTTGTGTGAGATGCAAAATAAGAAAGATATGGATAATGATATTGTTAAATTGAATTTATTTTCGTTTTCACTTAGAAATCGTGCTAAAGTTTGGTTTTCGTCTTTGCCTAAGAATAGTATTGATTCATGGAACAAGTGCAAAGATGCTTTTATCTCTAAGTATTTTCCTCCCGCTAAGATCATCACTCTTAGGAACGATATTATGAATTTTAAACAACTTGATCATGAGCATGTTGCCCAATCTTGGGAAAGAATGAAATTGACGATTCGCAATTGCCCTACTCATGGTTTGAATTTATGGATGATCATACAAAAATTTTATACCAGATTGAATTTTGCTTCTAGAAATCTTTTAGATTCGGCCGCGGGAGGCACGTTTATGGAAATCACCTTAGGAGAAGCTACAAAACTCCTTGATAACATTATGGCTAATTATTCTCAATGGCACACCGAAAGATCTACTAGTAAAAAAGTGCATGCTATAGAAGAAATTAATGTTTTGAGTGGAAAGATGGATGAACTTATGAAATTGTTTGCTACTAAGAGTGCTCCTATTGATCCCAATGATATGCCTTTGTCTACTTTGATTGAGAATAATAATGAATCTATGGATGCGAATTTTGTTGGTAGGAATAATTTTGGAAACAATGCTTATGGAGGAAACTTTAATCCTAGACTGTTCCCTAGTAATTCCTCTAATAATTATGGAAATTCCTACGATAATTCTTATGGTAATTTTAATAAGATGCCCTCTGATTTTGAGAATAGTGTTAAAGAATTTATGATCTCTCAAAAGAATTTTAATGCCTTGCTTGAAGAAAAATTGCTCAAAGTTGATGATTTGGCTAGGAACGTTGATAGACTCTCGCTTGATGTTGATTCTCTGAATCTTAGATCTACTCCTCATAAACATGATATCAATGAGTCTCTCAAATCTATGAGAATTTCAATTGATGAGTGCAAAGAAAGAACCGCTAGATTGCGTGCTTAGAAATATTGCTTTATAAAAGCGTGTTATTCTAGTTTCCATGAAAATAATGATGAAGATCTTAAAGCTATTGATGTGTCCCCTATTAGATCTTTGTTTTGCAATATGAATCTTAATAATGATGGGACTGGAGATGAGTCAACTTTAGTTAAAAGGCGTCCCAATGATTCGGAGTTTTTAGATCGTGATGCTAAATTTGGTAAAAGTGGGATTGGAGAGGTCAAGACTTTAAATAGCATTGAACCCACTATCTTGGATTTCAAGGAATTTAATTATGATAATTTTTCTCTAGAAGAGTGTATTTCCTTGTCGTAATCCATTGTGAATTTTCCTCATGCTTATAGTCAACAATAGGTATAGAAACTTCCAAATTAAGAGTGTATTTCCTTGATGCAATCTTTTGATGAAAAACTTAATTTGGAAGTTTCTATACCTAGAAAACTTTATGATGAGTGGGAACCTACTATAAAGATTAAAATTAAACATCATGAGTGTTATGCTTTATGTGATTTGGGTGCTAGTGTTTCCACGATTCCAAAAACTTTATGTGATATTCTAGGTTTCCATGAACTTATGATTGCTCTTTAAATTTGCACCTTGCGGATTCCACCATGAAAAAGCCAATGGGAAGGATCAATGATGTTCTCATTGTTGCAAATAGGAATTTGGTGCCCGTAGATTTTATCGTTCTTGATATAGATTGCAATCTTTCTTGTCCTATTATTCTCGGTAGACCTTTCCTTAGAACAATTGGTGCGATTATTGATATGAAGGAAGGGAATATTAGATTCCAATTTCCATTAAGGAAAGGCATGGAGCACTTTCCAAGAAAGAAAGTTAAATTACCTTATGAGTCTATCATGCGAGCTACTTATGAATTGAGTGCCAAATATGGCACTACTTAGATCTATCCTCGCTTTTATGCCTAGCTAGGGGCGTTAAACGATAGCGCTAGTTGGGAGGCAACCCAATTTTATTTGTGTTTTTTGTTTTTGTTTATGTTTAGTAATAAATTTTGCATCTACCTTATGTTTAGATGTGTTTTCATGTTTTATTTAGTATTTGTGCCAAGTAGAACCTATAGGATAACCTATGGTGATAGTTAATTTGATTTTGCTGAAAAACAGAAACTTTGCGTGCACGAAAATAATTTTAGTAATTCACAGAAACGTGATTTTGCGTTGATTCTTTTTTCTGTAGATCAATAGACAAATTTCCCAGGACTTCCTATTTTGGTAGGATTTTTAGAGTTCCATAAGTATTTGACAGTTACATATTGCTACAGACTGTTCTGTTTTTGACAGATTCTGTTTTTCGTGTGTTGTTTGCTTATTTTGATGCATCTATGGCTAGTATGTAAGGATATGAACAATAGAAAAGTTGAAATACAGTAGGTTTAGCACCAATATAAATAAAGAATGAGTTTATTACAGTACCTTATGTGGTGGCTTTTCTTTCTTTCACTAACGGAGCTTATGAAATTTCCTGTTGAGTTTTGTGTTGTGAAGTTTTCAAGTTTTGGGTAAAGATTTGATGGACTATGGATTAAGGAGTGGAAAGAACCTAAGCTTGGGGATGACCATGGCACCCCAAGATATTCAAGAATAGCCAAAAGCCTAAGCTTGGGGATGCCCCGGAAGGCATCCCCTCTTTCATCTTTGTTTATCGGTAACTTTACTTGGAGCTATATTTTTATTCGCCACATGATATGTGTTTTGCTTGGAGCGTCTTGTATGATATTAGTCTTTGCTTTTTAGTTTTCCAAAATCATCCTTGCTGTACACACCTTTTTGGAGAATCCCACTTGATTAGAATTTATTAGAATACTTTATGCGCTTCACTTATATCTTTTGAACTAGATAGTTTTTGCTCTAGTACTTCACTTATATCTTTTAGAGCATGGCGGTGGCTTAATTTTGAAGAAATTGTTGATCTCTCATGCTTCACTTATATTATTTTGAGAGTCTTTTAGAACAGCATGGTATTTTATATGGTTATAAATTTGGTCCTAGAATGATGAGCATCCAAGTTGGGTATAATAAAAACTATCATAGAAAGTGCATTAAACACTAGGATCAATTTGATGGTTGATAATTGTTTTGAGATATAAAGGTGGTAATGTTAGAGTCATGCTAGTGGGTAATTATGAAATTGAGAAATACTTGTGTTGAAGTTGGCAAGTCCCGTAGCATGCACGTATGGTAAAACTTGTGTGACAAATTTGTTGCATGAGGTGCTCTTTTGATTGTCTTCCTTATGAGTGGCAGTCGGGGACGAGCGATGTTCTTTTCCTACCAATCTACCCCTCTAGGGGCATGCGTAGTAGTACTTTGCTTCGAGGGCAAGTAGACTTTTGCAATAAGTATATGAGTTCTTTATGACTAATGTGAGTCCATGGATATACGCACACTCACACTTCCACTTTGTTAGCCTCTATTGTGTCGCGCAACTTTCGCCTGTATCATGCACCCATTATTTACCTTCCTCAAAACAGCCACCATACCTACCTATTATGGCATTTTCATAGCCATTCCGAGATATATTGTCATGCAACTTTCCACCGTTCCGTTATTATGACACGCTTCATCATTGTCATATTGCTCTTTGCATGATCATGTAGTTGACATTGTATTTGTGACAAGGCCACCCTCATAATTTTCATACATGTCACTCTTGATTCATTGCATATCCCGGTATACCGCCGGAGGCATTCATATAGAGTCATATTTTGTTCTAAGTGTTGAGTTGTAAATCTCGAGTTGTAAATTAATAAAAGTGTGATGATCTTTATTATTAGAGCATTATCCCAGGTGAGGAAAGGATGATGAAGACTATGATTCCCCCACAAGTCAGGATGAGACTTCAGACTTTAAAAAAAAGAGTCCAAAGAGCCCACCAAATAAAAAAAAGAGAAAGGCCAAATAAAAAAAGAGAAAGGCCAAATAAAAAATAAAAAAATGAGCGAAAAAGGGAGAAGGGACAATGCTACTATCTCTTTTCCACACTTGTGCTTCAAAATAGCACCATGATCTTCATGATAGAGAGTTTCTTGTGTTGTCACTTTCATATACTAGTGGGAATTTTTCATTATAGAACTTGGCTTGTATATTCCAATGATGGGCTTCCTCAAAATGCCCTAGGTCTTCGTGAGCAAGCAAGTTGGATGCACACCCACTTAGTTTCTTTTGTTGAGCTTTTATACATTTATAGCTGTAGTGAATCCGTTGCATGGCAATCCCTACTCACTCACATTGATATCTATTGATGGGCATCTCCATAGCCCGTTGATACGTCTAGTTGATGTGAGACTATCTTCTCCCTTTTTTGTCCTCACAACCACCACCATATACCACCATAGTGCTATGTCCATGGCTTGCGCTCATGTATTGCGTAAGAGTTGAAAAATCTGAAGCGCGTTAAAAAGTATGAACCAATTGCTCGGCTCGTCATCGGGGTTGTGCATGATGGGAGTATTTTGTGTGATGAAAATGAAGCATGGCCTAACTATATGATTTTGTAGGGATAAGCTTTCTTTGGCTATGCTATTTTGATAGAACATGATTATTTGTTAGTATGCTTCCAGTATTACTATTTTTATGTTTTATAAGCTTTTATCTTGAATCATTTGGACCTGAACAATAATGCCACAATAAAGAAAATTACATTGAGAATTATGCTAGGTAGCATTCCACATCAAAAATTCTGTTTTTATCATTTACCTACTCGAGGACGAGCAGGAATTAAGGTTGGGGATGCTTGATACGTCTCCAACATATCTATAATTTTTGATTGTTCCATGCTATTATATTACCTATTTTGGATATTTTTAGGCTTTACTTTACACTTTTATATCATTTTTGGGACTAACCTACTAACCGGAGGCCCAGCCGGTATTGCTATTTTTTTGGCCTATTTCAGTGTTTTGAAGAAAAGGAATATCAAACAGAGTCCAAACGGAATGAAACCTTCGGGAGCGATCTTTTTGGAACAAACGTGATCCAGAGGACTTGGAGTGCAAGTCAAGAAACAATCGAGGAGGCCACGGGGGTGGAGGGCGTCCCCCTCCTACTGGGCACGCCCCCCTATCTCGTGGGCCCCTCGGACGTCCACCGACATACTTCTTCCTCCTATATATACCCACGTACCCCGAGAACATCAAAGGCGACCACAAAAAACTATTTCCACCACCGTAACCTTCTGTATCCGCAAGATCCCATCTTGGAGCCTTCGCCGGTGCTCCGCCGGAGGGGGAATCAACCAAGGAGGGCTTCTACATCAACACCATAGCCTATCTAATGAGTTGTGAGTAGTTTACCACAGACCTTCGGGTCCATAGTTATTAGCTAGATGGCTTCTTCTCTCTCTTTGGATCTCAATACCTTGTTCTCCTTGATCTTCTTGGAGATCTATCCGATGTAACTCTTTTTGCGGTGTGTTTTTCGAGATCCGATGAATTGTGGGTTTATGATCAAGTTTATCTATGAGAAATATTTGAATCTCCTCTGAATTCTTTTATGTGTGATTAAGTTATCTTTGCAAGTCTCTTCGAATTATCAGTTTGGTTTGGCCTACTAGATTGATCTTTCTTGCAATGGGAGAAGTGCTTAGTTTTTGGGTTCAATCTTGCGGTGTCCTTTCCAAGTGACAGTAGGGGTAGCAAGGCACATATTATATTGTTGCCATCGAGGATAAAAAGATGGGGTTTATATCATATTGCATGAGTTTATCCCTCTACATCATGTCATCTTTCTTAATGTGTTACTTTGTTCTTTATGAACTTAATACTCTAGATGCATGCTGGATAGCGGTCGACGTGTGGAGTAATAGTAATAGATGCAGGCAGGAGTCGGTCTACTTGTCATGGACGTGATGCCTATATACATGATCATGCCTAGATAATCTCATAATTATTCGCTTTTCTATCAATTGCTCGACAGTAATTTGTTCACCCACCGTACTACTTATGCTATCTTGAGAGAAGCCACTAGTGAAACCTATGGCCCCCGGGTCTATCTTTTATCATGTAAGCTTTCAATCTACTTTTATTTGCATCTTTACTTTTCCAATCTATATTATAAAATACCAAAAATATATTTATCTTATCATATTATCTCTATCAGATCTCACTTTCGCAAGTGGCCTTGAAGGGATTGACAACCCCTTTATTGCGTTGGTTGTGATTTCTTGTTTGTTTGTGTAGGTGCGTGGGACTTTTGAGGAGCTTCCTACTGGATTGATACCTTGGTTCTCAAAGACTGAGGGAAATACTTACGCTACTATTGCTGCATCACCCTTTCCTCTTCAAGGAAAACCAACGCAAGCTAAAGACATAGCACTCATCCGTAGCGATGCTTAAGTCTGTCCAAATCATGTTAGCAATTGCCGCATTTTATGATTATGAAATTCGGCAAATGGATGTCAAAACTGCATTCCTTAATGGATATCTTAAAGAAGAGTTGTATATGATGCAACCAGAAGGTTTTGTCGATCCAAAAGGTGCTAACAAAGTGTGCAAGCTCCAACGATCCATTTATGGACTGGTGCAAGCCTCTCGGAGTTGGAATGTACGCTTTGATGGTGTGATCAAAGCATATGGTTTTATACAGACTTTTGGAGAAGCCTATATTTACAAGAAAGTGAGTGGGAGCTCTGTAGCATTTCTGATATATATGTGGATGACATATTGTTGATCGGAAATGATACAGAATTTCTGAATAGCATAAAAGGATACTTGAATAAGAATTTTTCAATGAAAGACCTCGATGAAGCTGCTTATATATTGGGCATCAAGATCTATAGAGATAGATCAAGACGCTTAATTGGACTTTCACAAAGCATATACCTTGATAAAATTTTGAAGAAGTTCAAAATGGATTAGTCAAAGAAAGGATTCTTGCCTGTGTTACAAGGTGTGAAGTTGAGTGAGACTCAATGGCCGACCACTGCAGAAGATAGAGAGAAAATGAAAGTCATTCCCTATGCTTCAGCCATAGGTTCTATAATGTATGCAATGTTGTGTACCAGACCTAAGGTGTGCCTTGCTATAAGTATAGTAGGGAGGTACCAAAGTAATCCAGAAGTGGATCACTAGACAGCGATCAACAACATCCTGAAATACCTGAAAAGGACTAAGGATATGTTTCTCGTTTATGGAGGTGACAAAGAGCTCGTCGTAAATGGTTACGTCGATGCAAGCTTTGACACTAACCTGGATGGCTCTAAGTCGCAAACTGGATACATATTTATATTGAATGGAGGAGCTATCAGTTGGTGCAGTTCCAAGCAAACCGTCGTGGCGGGATCTACGTGTGAAGCGGAGTACATAGCTACTTCGAAAGCAGCAAATGAAGGAGTCTGGATGAAGGAGTTCATATCCGATCTAGGTGTCAAACCTAGTGCATTGGGTCCAATGAAAATCTTTTGTGACAATACTAGAGCAATAGCCTTGGCGAAGGAATCCAGATTTCATAAGAGAACCAAACACATCAGGAGACACTTCAATTCCATCCGCGATCAAGTCAAGGAAGAAGACATAGAGATTTGCAAAATACATACGGATCTGAATGTAGCAGACCTGTTGACTAAGCCTCTCTCACAAGCAAAACATGATCAGCACCAAGACTCCATGGGTGTTAGAATCATTACTGTGTAATCTAGATTATTGAGTCTAGTGCAAGTGGGAGACTGAAGTAAATATGCCCTAGAGGCAATAATAAAGTTGTTTTTTATATTTCCTTATATCATGATAAATGTTTATTATTTATGCTAGAATTGTATTAACCGGAAACTTAGTACATGTGTGAATTCATAGACAAACAGACTGTCCCTAGTATGCCTCTACTTGACTAGCTCATTAATCAAAGATGGTTAAGTTTCCTAGCCATTGACATGTGTTGTCATTTGATGAACGGGATCACATCATTAGAGAATGATGTGATGGACAAGACCCATCTGTTAGCTTAGCATTAATAATCGTTTAGTTTTATAGCTATTGCTTTCATCATGACTTACACATGTTGCTCTGACTATGAGATTATGCAACTCCCGAATACTGGAGGAACACAATGTGTGCTATCAAACATCACAACATAACTGGGTGATTATAAAGATGCTCTACAGGTGTCTCCGATGGTGTTTGTTGAGTTGGCATAGATCGAGATTAGGATTTGTCACTCCGTGTATCAGAGAGGTATATCTGGGCCCTCTCGGTAATGCACATCACTATGAGCCTTGCAAGCAGTGTGACTAATGAGTTAGTTACGGGATGACGCATTAGGAAACGAGTAAAGAGACTTGTCGGTAACGAGATTGAACTAGGTATGATGATACCGACGATCGAATCTCGGGCAAGTAACATACCGATGACAAAGGGAACAACGTATGTTGTTATGCGGTTTGACCTATAAAGATCTTCGTAGAATATGTAGGATCCAATATGAGCATCCAGGTTCCACTATTGGTTATTGACCGGAGATGTGTCTCTGTCATGTCTACATAGTTCTCGAACTCGTAGGGTCCGCACGCTTAACGTTCGATGACGATTTGCATTATGAGTTATATGATTTGATGACCGAAGTTTGTTCGGAGTCCCGGATGAGATCACGGACATGACGAGGAGTCTCGAAATGGTCGAGACATAAAGATTCATATATTGGAAGGTTACATTCGGACACCGGAATGGTTCGAGTTGTTTCAGATAAGTTTCGGAGTACCGGGGGTTACCGGACCCCCCCCCCCCGGAAGTTCATGTGCCTTCATGGGCCTTAGTGGAAAGGAGAGGAGGGCCACAAGGTAGCCCCCCCCCATGGCCAGTCCGAATTGGACTAGGGAGGGGGGCGCCGCCCCCTCTTTCCTTCTCCCCTCTTCCTCCTTCCCTCCTTCTCCCTCTCTTGGATGGAAGGGGACTCCAACTAGGATTGGGAATCCTAGTTGGACTCCCCATGGCGCGCACCCTCCTTGGCCGGCCCCCTCGTCCTCCCCTCCTTTATATACATGGGAGGGGGCACCCCAAAGACACACCAAAGTTTCTCTTAGCTGTGTGCGGTGCCCCCCTCCACAGTTACACACCTCGGTCATATCGCCGTAGTGCTTAGGCGAAGCCCTGCGCTGGTAACTTCATCATCACCGTCACCACACCGTCGTGCTGACTGAATTCTCTCTCGGCCTCAACTGGATCCAGAGCTCGACGGACGTCATCGAGCTGAACGTGTGCTGAACACGGATGTACCGTACGTTCGGTGCTTGGATCGGTTGGATCGCGAAGACGTTCGACTACATCAACCGCGTTACTAAACACTTCCACTTTCGGTCTATGAGGGTACGTGGAGACACTCTTCCCGCTTGTTGCTATGCTTCTCCTAGATAGATCTTGCGTGATCGTAGGAATTTTTTTTAAATTACTAAGTTCCCCAACAAAGACACATTAGAATTACTCCAAAAAGCATTATTATGCAATAAAACAATATAAATAACAGCAAGAAAATATGATGCATAATGGACGTACCAACAAGGTCCATGCCGGTTTGTGGCAGGACTTCTTTTCTTCTCGCCTTATCTAGTTTGTAAACTCTTTAAAAAAAATTGAAATATATTCAGGTGGGGAGTCCCCCCTCCCGCCGTGGTGACATTTTCAAAAAACACTATGTTGTAGCATAACCATATCTCCTAAAACTCTAAGATCCCTAGAGAGGGAGGCTCCTTATATACAAAATTGTTTCGAAGTGTATGGTCAATAGGCTACGTCCTTTGCTCACTGATCTTATTTCAGATAATTAAAGTGCTTTTATTCCTGGACGGTTGATATCAATAATGCTATCATTGCATTCGAGTGTATTCATCGTATACAATCTTTGCGTCAGGAATCCTCGGCTTTATGTGCGTATAAGTTGGATTTATCCAAGGCGTACGATCGTGTTGATTGGATTTTTCTGGAGAAAGCTCTTCTCAAATGGGGCTTTGCTCCGGTTTGGGTTGACCGCATTATGGCTTGTGTTTCTTCAGTTAAATATTCTATTAAGTTTAATGGTAAATTATTGGAGTCATTCTCACCGTCAAGAGGGCTGCGACAAGGTGATCTATTGTCCCCCTTTCTATTCCTATTTGTTGCTGATGCATTATCTGCTCTATTCAGTAAGTCCATGGCCGAGGAGGGATTGGAAGGGATTAAGATATGCCGAAGAGCCCCGATTATTTCACACCTACTTTTCGCAGATGATTCTTTGTTATTTTTCCGTGCTTCCATACAACAGGCAACGTTGGTGAGAGGTTTGTTGAACATTTATGCTTTGGCGACAGGGCAACTCATAAACCCTTCAAAGTGTTCCATCCTATTTTCTGACAATTGTTTGGTGACGGAGGCCGGGGGAGTAAAGTCAATACTGGAGGTGACTCAAGAGGTTTTTGATCCTAAGTATCTTGGTCTGCCAGTTCCTGAAGGAAGAATGCATAAAGGGAAATTTGAAACATTGCAGGACAGACTAAGTAAGAGACTTATTGATTGGAGTGAACAATATATGGTCTCTTCTAGCAAAGAATTATTAATAAAATCTATTGCGCAAGCTATACCCACTTATGTGATGAGTGTATTCCGGTTGCCGGTGTTAGTACTTGATGATCTTACACAGTTAATGCGGCAATATTGGTGGGGAGTGGATAAAGGAAAACAGAAGATGGCATGGTAGAGTTGGGATAAAATGAGATTACCAAAGTCCAAAGGTGGTTTGGGCTTCCGGGACATGCGAGCTTTTAATCAAGCACTGCTTGTGAAGCAGGCTTGGCGACTCCTTGATTCTCCAGATAGCTTATGTGCTCGCTTATTACGTTCGAAATATTATCCCAATGGTAATTTGTTGGATGTAGTATTTTCAGGAAATTCTTCAGCTGTATGGAAGGGAATTGAACATGGTTTAGAGCTTGTTAAAAAAGAAATCATTTGGCGAGTTGGAGATGGATCTTTGATTCGTACATGGAGGGACCCTTGGATCCCACGGGGTCATAATCTCCGACCGGTCACACCCAAAGGTAACTGTCGTTTTAATCGGGTGGTTGATTTCCTTCATGAAAATGGTGCTTGGTTGGTGCAACGTTTGAATAACCATTTCTGGCCGATGGACGTCTAGGAAATTCTAAAGATTCGAACCTCACCTAGTCGACGGCAGGACTTCTTCGCCTGGCACCCGGAGAAGAATGGCTAGTTTACAGTGAAAAGTGTGTATCACTTAGCGATGGCCGAGCATGATGATCAGTTTTCTGGTGGATCTTCCAGTGCTAATCCTGAAGGAAATCGATCTGTTTGGAATATTATATGGCGTTCAAATGTTCCTCTATGTATGAAGCACATGGCTTGGCGTGCGGCGACGGGTGCATTAGCGACTACAACTTGCATGCAATATATAGGCACTTGACGCGGCGTGGAACTTGTCCACTCTGTGGTATAACCGATGAGGAAAGCTACCATGCACTAGTTGCATGCAGCCATGCACGTAGTATTTGGGAGGGCATGAGGCGTGTTTGGTCTCTCCCCCACGATCATCTCTTTGTTAACAGTGGACAGGAATGGTTGCTTAATTTATTGCTTAACTGTAACGAGGCAGAGAGGGATCGAGTACTAATGCTCATTTGGCGTATATGGCAATTACGTAATGATCTTGCTCATGATAAAGAGGTTCCTCCAGTAGATATTACTGTTGACTTTTTAGTGAGCTATATGAATTCTATTTGTGATGCCAAGAAGTTGAGCACTGAGGAAATACTCAAAGGGAAAATGCCGGTTGCTGATTGGGCTTTGGCCGAAGTGAGAATTAATCCTGCTCCTAAGCAGGGCCGGCCCTGGGGAGGGGCAGGGGGGGGCGGCCGCCCCGGGCCCCCCAAATCCAGGGGCCCCCTCCCAGGTTCGCAGGTAGCCTAGGCGATGCAAGGATGCAAAAACGTAGTACGCTCAGATTACCATTCAGTCAACAGGTAGCCATGCACGTAGTAGCCCACGAGGCCACGACCAGTGCTCTTTTTCTCGTGATTGCCGGGGCCAAGGGGCCCTCGGGTGTAGCGAACAAAGATATTGGGCCTAGCCCAGCGCACAAGGGGCATGTTGTAGCACACGACGCCCACGCCAAACTCTAGCCCTAACGCAGCAAGACCATCGCCTTTATGCGGTCGCGGCGGCGGCAACCATGGAGAAGGAGCAGGCCTGTGGACTCACATCGTGGGGCTGTGGTAAGATTGGATCGCCCTTTTTTGATCGAATCCAATGAGGTTCTATGCAGCCCCTGCCCCTGGTTGTATGGATTTTGAGATTTGCCCTTCCTTGCTCCCGGCCGGAAAAGTTGTAGTCACCATGAGCAGAATCCTTTACTTGGTATTACAAAATTAGGAGCCGTGACGTTATTGTTCGATTATGAATTAGTTGTTGTTGCTGTTGAATCGAATAGCAAGTCGAGTAAGTACCTTAGCCAATATGGTGTGTTTACGCAATGCACAGTTTATTGTTATAACTCGGTTATGATTGACACTTATGATTTAGTGTAGAAAATGTTAGTAGCACAAAATAGGTCCGAAGCACATGTTGGATTTTGAGTAATAAACATTATGTATACTTTGTAATTCAGAATCTGGAAAAATTGGCAAATGAAGTAAATGTGGTGGAGGATATAATAGCTACCGAATCTGAAGCGAGATGGATATTCTACATAGTTATGTTCCTTGATTCTGAGACGATGTCTACTGAAAGAAGATTAACCACTAAGGTGCGCCAAATTCTCTAAGAACTCGCTGTTTAACCTGATGATCAATTCTATGATTTTGTAGCGCTGCTGCAAAAACTTATCTCAAAGCATTCAGATGGTTCCTTCCCTGTGGAAGATTTAAACTTAAATCTCCAATATCAAAGTGGATAGAAAATATGTAAATTGTATATTATTTTGAAACTTCTATCAAGGGGCCCCGAATTTTATTTTCGCCCCGGGCGCCCAAACTCTCAGGACCGGCCCTGCTCCTAAGCCTTGGCCACCTCCTACTACAGACTCTGTTGCTCTATCAGTTGATGGATCTTTTTCAGTTGATTCTGGCGCCGCAGCCATAGGGATGATTCTTCGGCGACATGATGGATCAGTTATTTTTGCAGCATACCGGTATATTTTCAATTGCAATGATGCACTAGAAGTGGAGATACATGCGCTTATGCAAGGGATGACACTTGCTATACAACACTCCAATTGTCCGGTGATTGTTCAATCTGATTCTAGTGTGGCGTTATCGAGTTTGACAGGAGATGGATTGATTCGTTCTGCCTATGGACATCTCGTAGCTGAAATTAAGGCGTTGATGAGGGATAGGGAGTTTATTCCCCAGAAATTAAATAGGGATCAAAATAGAGTCGCTGACCGCTTGGCTAATTATAGTCGCGTAGAGTGTACTACAGCTGTGTGGATGCATCTAGGACCACCATGTATCGAGGATCTTTTTCCTCACGACTGTAACTCTATCAATTTGAAATAAAACTCCTTTTTCGTCGCAAAAAAAAAAGAGGGAGGCTCCTGGTGAATCACAGGGCTATGGGTTGTGTCCTCGGCCCTATGTTCCTATGGCGTTGTTTTCAACCCTTGGGTCGGTTTACATGTATTCGTGGCGGCTGGGGGTGTGCATCGTATGCACGTGTTGATTCCTTGGTGCCTTTCTTGCTGGGCGTCCTGTTGGTTTGGGTGTGAGGGCGACGACGCACGACTGACAGTGACATCCTCTCTCCTTTGCCTCTCCATCCATCAGCTCCTCACATCCCACTTCTTCCCTTTCCCTCACCCCAGCCGGCAACCCCTCCCATCCCTCCTCTCTCTCCTTTCCCTCCGATAGCCGATGTCACCAGCCCTGTCCTCGTGCACCACGGGAATATGGTGGAGGAGAACTGCAACGTGGTGGTCTTGTGTGCATGCTCCTGCTATGTCTGGTAGTGTGCTCGCTCCCGGGGATGACCTCGCACGCCACATGCGTTAAGGGAGCACGCCATGCCGCCATGGCATCCACCCTGTTGGCCTCACTTTCAAGTGAATAAATCGAAGTCACTACCTGTCACGCCCAATATGCGACCCTATCCAAAAGGATTCGAAGGTTCCACCAAAGATAGACCCGCATATTGGGACGCTTTTGCAAGGTGAATATCATTACATCAACATTACATAATAGAGGGGATACATCCAATACATACAATGTCACATGAATACAACAATACCACATACAAGAACAACATCCGACTACGGATGAATCATAAACAGAAACTCAAACAATATCCACCCTGCTAGCCCAGGCTGCCGACCTGGAACCTATCCCCTGATCGAAGAAGCAGAAGAAGAAAATCAACGCAAGCAAGCATCGCTCTCGCGTCATGATCATCGCATAACCTGTACCTGCAACTGTTGTTGTAGTAATCTGTGAGCAACGAGGACTCAACAATCCTATTACCATGGATATCAAGACTAGCAAAGCTTAATAGGAAAGGAAGGGGTAAAGTGGTGAGGTTGCAGCAGCGACTAAGCATGATATGGTGGCTAACATACGCAAATGAGAGCGAGAAGAGAAACAAAGGAACGGTCGTGAACTAGTAATGATCAAGAGGTGATCCTGAACACCTACTTACGTCAAACATAACACAGAAACCGTGTTCACTTCCCGGACTCCACCGAGAAGAGACCATCACGGCTACACACGCGGTTGATGCGTTTTAATTCGGATCTGGTGTCAAGTTATCTACAACCGGACATTAACAAATTCCCATCTGCCACATAACCGCGGGCACGGCTCTCGAAAGTTTAAACCCTGCAGGGGTGTCCCAACTTAGCCCATGACAAGCTCTCGCGATCAACGAAGGAATAGACCTTCTCCCAGGAAGACCCGATCAGTCTCGGAATCCCGGTTTACAAGACATTTCGACAATGGTAAAACAAGACCAGCAAAGCCACCCGATGCGCCGACAATCCCGATAGGAGCTGCGCATATCTCGTTCTCAGGGCACACCGGATGAGCAAGACGTCGGGTTGGCATAGACCCTGGTTGCCCAGGAGGCGCCGGACATCGCTCGGTTTTGACCAACACTTAGACAAGCATTGGCCCGGGGGGGCTAAAATAAAGATGACCCTCGAGAGAGCGACTCCCAAGGGAAAAAGTAGGTGGTGGTGAGGCAAATGGTAAAACCAAGGTTGGGCCTTGCTGGACAAGTTTTATTCAAAGCGAACTGTCAGGGGGGTCCCATAAATCACCCGACCGCGTTAGGAACGCAAAATCCGGGAACATAACACCGGTATGACGGAAACTAGGGCGGCAAGAGTGGAACAAAACACCAGGCATAAGGCCGAGCCTTCCACCCTTTACCAAATATATAGATGCATTAATAATATAAGAGATATTGTGATATCCCAACCAAAATCCTGTCCACCATGGAGAAATCTTCAACTTCACCTGCAGCTAGCAACGCTATAAGAGGGGCTGAGCAAAGCGGTAACATAGCCAAACAACGGTTTGCTAGGAATGGTGTCAAAGGTTAGAGGTTCATGGCAATATGGGATGGCTTGATAAACAGGTTATAGGTAGCGCAGCATAGCGAAAGAACGAAGTAACTAGCATAGCAATGATAGTAGTGAGATCCAGGGTAGCGGTCATCTTGCCTGAAATCCCGCTAGGAAGAAGAACGAGTCCATGAAGAAGATGAAGCCACGAAGATGAACCACACGTAGACGAACGAATCCTCACGATCGCGACGAAACGGGAAATATCGAGAAGAAGCACACAACATAGGTAAACACACCACACATGAACAAGACATGATGCACAACAAGCATGATGCATGACAAAGCTACATGAAGCTACTCATGACAAGAGATGATGCAAACAAGAACAACACATCAAGGCAAGTTTAAATGAGGCCGGGAACAACATATAACAATTCCGGTAAGTCCTCGTATGCAAATTTTGAAATTGGTCCAGAACTGAATAAACCTTATGTTCAAGTTGTTAAACAGCAAGTTAAAGATGCACCAAGATGATCTACACAAAATTCTAGTCAAGTTACATATAAAGTTCATTAGATTCGGAGCTACGGCCTAGAAGATATGAGCAAAACAAGTTAAACATGGCATTGATGCAAAATGCACCCAAACATCAAGCAAACACCTCAAAACATGGATGCAACATGAGAATATGAAGCTACATGCAAAAACAAGCAAGTTTCATATAGAGCACACTCAAAACGGAGCAACGGTTCAACACATGCACACTATACAAGTCATAGCAACAATCTGTCCATAACAGCAACTAGGCATATTACAAGCATCAAAACAATATGCTACAGCACCACAACATAATAACAAAAGGCATGAGCATGAAGTACAGGTAAAGCACAACAAAACATGAACACTGAGCTATCTCCAGAAATAACTAGAACATGCTCAAAAGGACATGGAAAGATTGCAAATAATAACAGTTTCAGACTTTAGCAGAAATAACATCAGGTTGCAATGTTTAGAGCAAGAAAACAATATGTTACAGGAACATATCATGGCAAACAAAGGCATGGCATGAATCTACTAATTGCATAAATCAAAAGTCCCTTACTGACCATGAGCCAAAAAGGATCAGAAAATATGATGGCACACATGTAAACATGGCAAGTTATATTACAGATTCATACATGGCAAGAACAACAATAAGTAGACATGTTAGTGAGCTTGAACCACTCACTACAGAGCAATACATGGCATGGCAAGGCAACCAACAGTAAGAAGGCATGTTTTTGAAGCTAAGCATGGCAAGATCAAGGTCATAGGGTGCATGGAACACTAGCAAAACACATGGGAACTAGTGAACTTAATGTTAACAGGCTGACAGCAACATCATGAAGCAACTTTGGAGCAAGATATGAACAATCTACAGCAAGTTATAAATACAACCAGGGGCATGGATGGATAGGGCATAACATGTAGATCAAAACATGTTTATAGAGCATCTCCAGATTATGCATAGAATGATTAGTAGCAACATGTTAACATAATAACAAAATATAATAGAATCTGTCTAGCAAAACAGCAACAGCAAGTACACTACTTAACAAGCTCGATTCACTCATCACAAGTCATTGCATGACAAGATAAGCATAGCATCATCAAGAAGACATGTGTTTGTGAAATAAACCAAGTCAAGAACAAGTCCATAGCATGCAAGGATCAACTATAGCAACCTTGGCCAAATTGAATAACATGTAAACAATCTGCCAGGAAACATTTTGAAGCAAAAGTAGAGCACGAAAATGACATGCTAGACTACTCCATAATTGCAAACAAGGGCATTAATGGATAGACAATAACCATATGTTCAAAACACCCTTACTGAAGTATCTCAAAATATGCATGGATCTCTCTGTAGCATCAAGTTTACATGGCATCAAAATAACAGCAGAACAGGGACTAAAATCAGCAATATCACGAAGCCTAGTTTGCATGCTTGTGCTAGTCACCACATTGATCACAAAAATGCATTGTTGGCACCACTGGAAATATGGCATGGCATAGATCAAAACACATGTAGAGCTCAACCTCATAGGATGCACACATCAATCATGGCAAAAATGACAAATGAGCAAGTTATAACAGTTTCAGCAGATTAACATCAACATGCACTCTTCCAACAGCATTTCGGGCATCAATATGAGCTCCAATGAAAATGATGCAATGGAATGAAATGAATTACTCGTCGAGACGAACAATTTGACATATTACACGCACAAAACGGAGCTACAGATGCAGAGATGTGATGCGATGAACATGGCATGTTAATTATTGCAGAATCGGGGACTTAGGCGTTTTCGGGGTCAACCTCGTTCTTCTCAGATCTGGATCGGGGTTCGCCGGAGTTGGACTCGGGGATGGCCGGAGAAGACGACCCCGGGGCGGAGAGGGCCGGATCCGGCGAGGAGGAGGCCGGAGAGGCGCGGCGGAGCCGGATCCGGCCGAGGCGGCGCCGGAGCGAAGGCGGAGGGGCGAGGCGCGCGGGCACGGGGGCGGCGCGGCCGGCGGCCTCTTTGCCGGCGGCGACCGACGCCGGAGACGACGCGGTGCTCCGGGCGGCGGGGAGCAGCGGGTCGTGGCGCATGGAGGCGACGGGCGGCGGCTCGGCCCGGCGGCGGCGGGGAAGATCCGGGCCGGGCGCGCGGGATCCGGCGAGGGCGCGGGGCTGCCGGAGGCGGCGGCGGAGGCGCAATGGCGGCGGCGGCCGGGCGGCGGTTGCGCGGCCTCCGGCGAGCGCGGCGGCGGGGACCCGGACGGGCGGCGGTGCTCGGGCCCCGGATGGGCTCGGGCGGGCCCCGCGCGGGCCTGAGCGGGCCGGCGGCGATGTGGGCGTGGGGGAGGACACGCGGCAGCTTCGGATTGGGCGCGGGACGGCGGCTGGACATGTCCGGCCGTCGGCGGACATGTCCGGCTGCGCGGAGGGGGAGTCGTCTAGGGTTTGGACCCGGAATTTGGACGGGGAGGACCTATTTATAGAGGAAGCTAGGGGAGTCCAAATGAGGTGCGGTTTTCGGCCACGCGATCGTGATCGAACGACCGAGAGCATGGAGGGGAGTTAGATGGGTTTTGAGCCACTTTGGAAGGGGTGTTGGGCTGCAAACAAAAGAGGCCTTTGCGGTTACCCGGTTAACCGTTGGAGTATCAAACGACCTCCAAATGGCACGAAACTTGACAGGCGGTCTACCGGTGCTATACCAAGGCCGCTTGGAAAACCTCTGGCCATTCCGAGAAAGTTTAACACCCACACACGAAAAGAGAGAAGAGGGAGACGCCGGAGGACATAGGAGCGCCGGATTGCAAAACGGACAACGGGGAAAATGCTCGGATGCATGAGATGAACACGTATGCAAAAGCGATGCACATGATAACATGATATGAAATGCATATGATGACATGGAAAAGTGCAACACGCAAGCAAATGACAAGGCAACAACGGCGAATAACTGGCAGACACCTGGCGCAACGAATCCGGGGCGTTACACTGCCCCTCTCTCGCGCGTTGGGGAAAACTGCATCGCGCATTGCTTATTTGGTGCGCCCGCTCGCACGCGCTGGGCAAGCCAATTGGGCATGCGAACCTCACCAACCACCGGATCTGAAACCTTCAGGCGCTGGTGCCTCCGCCCGCACCTTCCCCCATTCGCTTCGGCGACCCGTCGACGGTTCCCCTGCCTATCCCCAGCGTACCACCGCTTCCCCTGCTTTTCCCGATGCCCGCCGCTGCTTCTCTCCTCCTCGCCGCCCCTCGAGCACACCGTTTCTCGGATGAACAGTGCCCGGCGGCCGTTTGCAGCTCGGCGCCCACAAGGTGTTTGACAAAACACTTGCACGGTATATATTGCTTCTAACTTTACATTTGTAGATGAATTTGGTGCATGTTGTTTGTAGTTTTAAATTAGTTTAAATTCAAGTTTGTAGATGAGTTCGTCCTATGATTCTTCCAGTGAAGAATTTGATCTTCAAGAGGAGAAGGACGCCGTAATGATCCTAGCTATGCACGACAATAAAAGCCGAAGCACAGTGGTTTGATTTTCGGTCGTCAGAAATTGTGGAGGGAAAGGATCGATGCCCACAACAGATTGATGAGGAACTATTTTGTGGAGAACCCAACATACCCCGATTCCTACTTTCGGCGTCGTTTTAGGATGAGCATCGAGTTGTGGGCATAGCACCTTTCAAAAGGTGACCGCAACTGTTGCGTATGTTGGCATATGGTATTCCGGCGGAACTAGTTGATGACCACTTGGCCATTGGTGAAAGTCAAGCCATCATGTGTGTCAAGCTCTTCGTAGTTGGAATTTTGCAAGTGTTTGGTCCGGAATATTTGAGAGCTCCCAATGCTGAGGACACTTCAAGGCTTCTCGAGATGAACAAAGCTCGCGGGTTCCCAGGTATGCTTGGCTCAATAGATTGCATGCATTGGAGTTGGATGAACTTTCCTAAGTGACAATTCCACGGCCAAAAAAATGGTTCCAATATAATCCTTGAAGTGGTGGCCGATCGTGAGACTTGGATTTGGCATGCTTTTTCGGAATGTCTGGATCTTGCAATGACATCAATGTTCTTCAACGGTCACCACTCATGAATAGTATTGCAAATGGTGAAACTCCACCGGTGGAGTTTGTAGCAAATGGGCATAGATACAACTATGACTTCTATCTTTCGGATGGCATCTACCCAAGGTGGCAAACATTTGTCAAACCGTTGATGGCACCGCAAGGTAAGAAAAATCTTGATTTCCGCAATGCTAAGGTGGCGGCTAGGAAAGATGTAGAGAGAGCTTTCAGGATTTTGCAAGCCAATTTGCTATTGTGAGAGGACCGGCTAGATTTTGGGATCAAAGGATCCTTTGGTACATCATGGACGCTTGTGTGATCATGCATAACATGATCATCAAGAATGAGCGTGGGCAAGATTTAGACTATTCTCAGTATGAGTAGGTGGGACATCCCGTGTGAGTGCGGAGGAGGGCAGTGAGGGTGGCACGCTTTGTTCCCTCTTATCATGCCACTCGATGTGCCGAAACACATATGACCTTCAAAAGGATCTAATCGAGGAGTGGTGGTCATGAAATGGGCGATAAAACTAGTTTGATGTTGTATGTTTGTTGTATTGACTATTTATTGTATTGTTCATGAACTATTTCGTGTATTGAAAATAAACTATTTGTTTGAGTTGTAATAATAATCGAACTATTTATTGTTGATTTATTTTGTGTGTGTTTGATCTTCTTCGTTCTATGTTGAGTGGAAAATATCGTTTGTGTTGGGCGCGTGCACTGTAATTTAGCGTGCCTGCTGGAGCGCTACCTGCAGCGTGAATTATTTTTTTTCTCGAATACGCTAAGCTAGCGTATCATTGCATTGATAGGAGGAGAGAACAAAGTACATGATTGGGAATCAAAGCCTTGTGCGCACTAGTGGCGAGCCCATGATCCCAGAGAGAGCAGAGGGCAGGGGGTTGCTCAGCCCCAAAGATTACAAGTTCAGGTTACAAGATTACGTGCAGCGAGACCTTGAGCTCCCACGGCGGCCGAGGGGCGAGCTTCATCTTTGATCGCGGCGATCAGGGAGGAGGAGGAGGGGGTAATCTTGTCGAAGATGGTCGCGTTCCGGTGTCGCCAAAGGGACCATGCAGTGAGGGAGGCGATGGTGGCGAGGCCTCGGCTCCGCGCAGCCGGGAGGAGGAGAGTGGCATCAGAGAGCCAAGCAAAGTAGCCGGTGTTCCCATCCGGCGGAGCGGTTGTCGGGGAGCACCACGAGAGGATTTCGTGCCAAGTGATACGCGCGAACACGCATCCCACAAGGATGTGGTGTAGCATTTCGGGTTCCTGGCAACAGAAGACGCACGCCGGTTCATGCGGCAGGCCGTGCCAGGCCAGGCGGTCGGTAGACCAACATCAGTTGAGGGATGCTAGCCAAATGAAGAACTGCATGGATGTGGGGGTGCTGGTGTGCCAGGTGAGGTGCCAAAACTCAGAGGCCGTGGATCCGTGGAAGAGGGCGTTGTAGCAGGAGGAGGCAGAGTAGACACCATTCTCAGTCCAGCGCCAACGGAGCAGATCCGACCGCGGGGTGAGCTCAATGTGCTGTATGCGGCGCCAAAGCCCAACATAGTCAGCAGCAGCAGCAGGGCCAAGGGGGCCATGGATGTCAGAAATCCAGCAGCGGTCGGAGAGCGCCTGGGCCACCGTGCGGGATCGCCGGACGCGGCGAGGGACCAATGCCGCCAGAGCAAGAGCGCTATCAAGGAGCGATTGCCCATCCAGCCACGGATCAACCCAGAAGTGGCAAGTGTTGCCGTCCCCAATGACCCATGCCGTGGAAGCCCGGAAGAATTGGAGCGCCTCAGGGTCGCGTGGGAGCTGTAGGTGGGACCACGGACGTGAGGGATCGGTGGCCTGGAGCCATAGCCAACAAATCCGGAGAGAGATGCCAGTGCGTTGAAGGTCGTGGATGCCAAGACCTCCCAGCTCGATCGGGCGACAGACCCGTGCCCAGCTGACTAAGCAGGAGCCAGCGTGCGTGTCCTTTCTTCCGTGCCAGAGGAAGTCGCGAAGGATGCGGTTGGCCTATTTGAGGATGGCGGGGGAGAGGGCCATGGCGAGGAGGATGTGGACAGGCATGGCGCTCAGGACTTGCCGAACGAGATTGAGCCGCTCACCACGATTGAGCAGAGCAGCTTTCCAGGTAGCGAGCTTGCGGGCGAGCTTCTCGATCAGGGGTAGTAGGTGGGACGCGGGCACTTTTCTGAGCGAGAGAGGTAGACCCAGGTACTGGATGGGGAAGGGCACCACCGGGCAGGCGAGGGCCGCGTCGACGGCGTTGGCATCATCGATGGAGCACTGGATTGGAGTGGCCAGGCACTTAGCGAAGTTGGTGCGTAGGCCCGAGGCGATGCCAAAACGATCGAGCAGAGAGTTGATGGTGGAGAGCTCCGACCTATCAGGATGGCAGAAGATAATCACGTCGTCAGCGAAGAGGGAAGCGCTCGACGGAGCATGCCTGCGCGTGAGTCGCTTGAGGATCCCGGACTGCACGGCGAACTGGAGCAACGTGTTTAGCGTGTCAATGACCAGCACGAACAGCATGGGGGACACCGGGTCGCCTTGACGTAGGCCTTGGCCATGCGGGATGGGGGAGCCCAGTGCGTCGTTGATCAAAACACGTGTTGAGGCCGTCGAGATCAGAATGGAAATCCACTCGTGCCACCTTGGGCCGAAGCCCATATGCTGCAGCACCTGGAGCAGGAACGGCCAGGACACCGAATCAAAGGCGCGCGCGATGTCGAGCTTGAGGAGGACACGAGGGTGCTTGAGCTGATGCAGCTGCCGCACGGTCTGCTGGACTAGGAGGAAGTTGTTGTGGGCGCTTCTACCGGCGATGAAGGCGCTCTGGTTGGGGGAGACGAGTTCGCCAAGGTGCGGCGCCAACCGAAGCGAGAGGACCTTAGCAAAGAGCTTCGCGATCAGGTGAATGAGACTGATTGGCCTGTAATCGAAGAGGGAGGCGGCGTCGGGCCGCTTGGGCAGCAGAGTGATGTAGGCCTCGTTGAGCCGCTGGAAAGCCAGGCCATTGAGCGCGTAGAGCTTGTCGAAGACGTCACATAGGTCATCTTTGATGATGTGCCAGCAAGAGCGTAGGAACTCGACCGTGAAACCATCGGGGCCGGGCGCTTTGCCGGAGGGGAGCCGCTTGATAGCCTCCCATATCTCAGTAGAAGAGAATGGATGATCCAGGGCAGAGAGGTCGAAAGATCGCTGGCCAATGGCCGCCAGGTCAAGGGTGAAGCCGCGCTCCGCAGGGGCACCGAGGACGAAGGAGAAGTGCGCAAAGGCGGCCTGGGCCATATCTGCCTCACCCGAAACATGCACTCCGTCAACAAGAAGGCTGAGGATGCGATTCTTATTGCTCCGTTGAGACGCCCGGATTTTTGAAATAGCGGCCGCGGCCTCGCCAGCCCGGAGCCATCGCAGGCGGGCATGTTGGCGGGCGATCGAGCGCTCGAGGGAGGCAAGCCCGAGGTATTTGCGCTTAAGTTGTCGGTGGAGCCAGGCCTCGGGAGGAGACAGGCGGCGTGTGTCTTGGGCCTCGTCAAGGCGGGCAATGAGCTCGCGGGCAAGCCCAAGTTGGGCGGCGAGATTAGAGGCAAAGCGGGAGCTCCAGCGCTGGAGGCTGCGCGCGGTGGCCCTGAGCTTGGCGAAGATGCGCCTAAAAGGGTCGAGTTCCGAGGTGGTGGAATGCCAAGCGGAATGGACGGTTTGCTGGAAGCCCTCAAGGCCGGGCCAAAATCTCTGGAAGTGAAAACGCTTGCCGCCGGCCCCTCGAGGTGCGCAATCAAGAAAGAGAGGGGAGTGGTCCGAAGCCGCCGACGCCAGACAGCGCAGGAGACAGTGAGCATGGGCGAGCTCCCATGTGGGTGTGCAGAGCACACGGTCATTGCGCACTAGGGTTGGGTTGTCCTGTTCGTTCGACCAGGTGTAACGACGCCCATGAAGGTAGATGTCATGGAGGCCATGATCCAAGATGAAGCGGCGGAATCTGTTCATCATGCGCCTATTGATCCGGTCGTTGTTTTTGTCGCGGGCCGAGGCATTCCTGTTAAAATCACCACCTAGAAGCCAAGGCCCGGCCATGGAGGAGCGAAGCTGCTGAAGCTCGTCGAGGAAAGCGAGCTTGGCGAAAGGAGCCCATACACGACCACACACACGGGCTACGGTTCCCCCGCTCCCCTCCCGCCGCCGCCGCCTCTCCCGCCGCCGCCGGCCGTCGACCCCGCCCCCCGCCTCCGCCCCCCTTCCGCCCGGCCCCTCCTCCGGCTAGGCCGCCTCGCGCCCCCTCCCCGGGAGGTGGCCGGGGCGGAGCTAACGCCCCGCGCCCGCAGGACCCCGCCATCCCCATCTCCCTCCGCCGCCGCCGGCGGGCGACCCCGGCGTTGGCCCGGGTGATGCCGGCGGCGGCGGGCCTTCCAGTCCCCGCGCGCGCGTGCTCCCTTCCCGGGGCAGGGAGGCGGCAGTGGTGCAGCTCGGCTTGGCTGCGGTCCGGCGGCCCTGTGGTGGCGGCCGGCGGCCGGCGTGGTGACGGCGCCGCTCCTTGGCGGCGAGGCGGCGTGGTGGTGCTGGGTGGCCGTCGTCGCGCCCCCGGCCCAGATCTGGGCACGTCGGGCCCAGATGGGGCCCTAGCGGGCCGGCCCCCCGGCATGGTCTCGTTGTCTGCGGCGTGGTGAGGAGGAGGAGCGGCTCGGACTTGGGGCGTCGGCGCCGATGGCGTGCCGGCAGCAGCGCGAAGGCGGGAGCTTTACGGGCCCACGAGGGCTCGGCCGGGCCTGTGGGCCTACGGGCCTGGTGTGCTCCTGCTATTGCGTCCGGACGGCTACTGTCGCTGACAGTGGAGGTGGGGCCCTCCCGCGTGCCGATGGTGCTGATGCCCTAGTCCCGGCTCTGATTCTTCGTCGTGCTGTCCTCACTTCGCGGTGCCGTGGTGAGACGGCATGGAGGCCTCACGACCGCGTTGGCGCAGGGTGGTGGTTGGTTTGGTGGCGGGATCCGAAGCGCCCGAGGTGCGGGTTGGGATCGGGGGAAACCCCTGTCGGCGTGGCCGACTCCGGCGCGGTGGCGCCTGTGGGTGCCGCCTGCCCTTCCGGGAGGGCGTCGGGGGCTTCTCTTCCTCTCGCCTCGTCGTGTACCGGGGGAAACCCTTGGCAGCAGCGTCGTCATCGTCGCGATCCTTCTTGGAGGTGTTGATTGGTGCCGGCGCTTCGGAGTCTTGGAGCCTAGTGGATGAACTTGGTGGGCCTAGCGATCGCGAGACTTCTTCGTTTTTGTTGATCCGCCGTTGTCGGCATTTGTTTCTTTTGCTCTTTCTCTGTTGTTTCTTTTGGGCGTGACTGTGCTGCTTCCGCCCCAGCACCTATCCCTGTATGATTCGGTTGGTTGCTTTGTATACAAAGCGGGGGGAAACCCTTTTTCGGTAAAGCGAGCTTGGCATCGTCGCCTTGGGGGCCATAGACGCCAGTGATCCACCAGTGGGCGCCACCGGAGGTGGCGGTAACCACAGCCGAGACGTGGTGGTCCCCAACAATCGGGTTAGACAATGAGATGAGGGCACTATTCCAAGCGAGAATGACGCCGCCACGAGTGCCCTCCGCAGGCAGCCAGAAGAACCCATCGAAGGCGGGACCTAGAGTTTCGCAAATAAGAGCGGACGAGACCAAAGCAAGTTTCGATTCCTGAAGGCAAACGATACAAGGTGATGCCGAAGCAATAACAGAACGGACCGTCGTGCGCTTGGCCGCGTTATTGAGCCCGCGCACGTTCCAGAAGATCACTTTGAGGCTGTCCTCCATAGGGAAGGGTGGGGGGCAGGTTGGCGACACGGGCGTCGCACTCATGCCGCAGAGGGGCATGGCATGGAGAGGGGCGTAAGGAGGCCGTCGAGGACAGACTGTGGAAGCTGCCATCCATAGAACTCAGCGAACGCGCGGACCACGTCCACTGCGAGGGGCTGCTCGAACAGCTTGTTGTACTTGTCCAGGATCACATCAGATAGCGGTTCGTCGTTCTTGATGAGGCCCAAGCGGAGGAGGAGGACACGCTTGGCCTTGGACTCCGAATCCAAGCCCCGGTCGGCTTTGGTGATGCGCGTACTCCGGCGGGGAGTGAAGTTGGGCGGGAGCGCTGCCCTGCCGCGGCGAGGCCCAGGAGCTGGAAGGACCGGTGAGACCGCGGTGCAGATCGAGTTGAGGAAGCCAGGAAGGGGCTGGACCGCGGTGCAGCGTGAATTATATAGTGCTTCTGGTAAAACAAAACACCACCCCAGCGTGCTAAAACGCTATTTCGGCGCTGCAAAAAAAAATAGCTTGACACGCAACCCCGCGTGAAGTAAGTTACATGGTGGCGAGGTCGGGCATGGCGCGGCGGCGAGGATGACCAGGGCCGCCGTCGATGGAGCCAGCCATGGCGCATGGCGAGGATGGAGGTCGAGGATGAGCGAAAGGGCGCGCCAGATCGAGGCAATGGACAAACTCAACGGCCGCTCATCGATGCATCGACTTGAGCAAGCATCCGGCGTGGGCGGCAGCCAGTGCACGTGGTGGCCGGCTAGAGGAGGCCTGCGGCTGCCTGGGCGTTTTCCTGCGTTGACACCCAGTATCGTCCGCGGCGACAACTAGGGTGCGCAGCCGTGGGGCCAAGCAGGGTGTGCCTGCGGTGGTGGAGTCAGGTATGCTGCGCCGATTAGGTGTGGTAGCCGACCGATTTGCGTGTTTGATATGTAGAAGCATTTACAACTTCCTTTTGCCATCGTATATTGCTCTTCAATATTGTAAGATGGTATTTCCTCTGTCCCATAATATAAAAACATTTTTGATACTAGTGTAGTATCAAAACCCTAGTATCAAAAACGTTTTTATGGTATGGGACGGGGGAGTAAATTTTGTTCACACTTCTGTTAACATGGAACAATTATCTGATAATTTTAACCGCATAAACAATTTGGAGTTTAGTGGTCCAAAAGAAGGATCTCAAGCTACCCTACTTACAAAGAAAGGACATGTGAGGTGGACGTGTAGTATCTGAGCGCAAGCTCATATGAGCCTGTTATCTAGGACGTCGGCTGGAGCATGGAGATCTGTGCTATTTCTATATACGCGCGGTGTCGGCGGGATGGGAAATGGGGGCTGTGCTGAAATACGTAGGCGACAGGGGCGGGTGGTGGGCCGCAGTATGACGGCCGGTGTAACGTCCGTTTGAGTAAGGATAGTTGGGCCGTGGATCAGAAGGTTAATTTGCCGTCTGGTCCGTGGCCCGGGTTGATATCTTTTTCCTCCGCTGGGCCCATGGTGGGAACTAAAGCACGAGGGTGTGCAGGTGTCGGCTAGGGCAAAGCGGACCTAATTTTCTGAGCGGCGACGGTGCCGGCGACGGCGGCAAGAATGGAGTTCCTGATGCAGCCTATACGCGGGTATGTGGTTAACTGTTTTGATGGTGAGCTTCTTCTGTAGGATCTGAGACAGGATATCTGTTGATTGTTAGAGGGTTTGCAATTTGGCCGCGCAGATCGAATTTCCTTGAAGAGGTTGGGGAGAGTTTGGTGCCGGCGCTGGCGGGGGCGGATCCCGTTGATGTGGACATGGTGCTGGAGCGTCATCCGGTGGCGGAGGAGGCAGTTGGACAGCAGGTGCGGGTTGACGAGCAGGCGACAAATACAGAGGACGCGCAGATCTTGATGGTGAGTGAAGCAGTGGGCGACAGGAGGGACGTGTCGCCACCAAGCTCGGAGCTGTCTACTGGGAAGATGAACCCACGCGCTCCGGGCTGGAATAAGAGGTCAGTTCATGCCGTTCAGACGTAGTAGAATTGATGTGCTCAGCAGATTTGTTGATTGCTCATACATATCAATGTGCGGCTATGTGGCTACTAGAAATAGGAATGAATTTAATTTGTGGCTAGGTATAACTGAGAGACCAATGATATGGCTGAATTAGTAGCTGCATATCTGAATGGTTAGTCTGAAGATTGTCTTTTTGAGGAGCAGACCCCTAGATGCTTGAGTAGTCTTGTTTAACTGATGTTAGGGGATTGATTGAGGTGTGGCAAGTATGGTTCACATCACTAAAGTTGTTGCCATGTAAGTGTGATGGATAAATAATAGACTGGAGATACGTCTCCAATTTGTGCGGTGAATTGTGGATGAAAACATTCCAGTATTAGATATGATCATTTTAGTTATCGTTGGTCTGAATAGAAGACATGCGGTGCTACGTTTCGCAACCACGGGAGTTCTACCTCTGATCACAGCAGAAATAATGTGCATTTATTGATTTATAAATTCCGTTATGATACTGTAGGTTGAGGATCGGTGCAGCGGCACCAAGTCGCCCTCCTTGCCCAACCCGTGTTAGTGCATTTGAGAAAGCGGTCCGGAACTATGCTGAGAATCCACGAGACAATGTGGTCACGCCAAGTATTGGCACGACATTTAACTCAGTTGGAGAGGCGTACGACTTCTACAATTTGTACTCATGGGAAAGGGGATTTGGGATTCGATACGGCAAGAGTCGGCTTAACGTGGAGAGGATTAAATGCATGCAAGAAAATCGTTTGCGGTTGTTCGGTAAGTGTGAAGTGTTTTTTTCCTATGTATGGTAAAGTAAGATGGTGCTCGTGACCCCCCCCCCCCCCAGGGGTGCTGTGAAGTTACTGTTCTGTGTTGGTCATTTTGCGCAGGGCAAAGCTGGTGTTGAAAATACAAGATCATGCCGCTGCGAATGCCCAGCTCTAATAAGGCTCCTACGAGCAGAGGATAATGGGTGGTACATTGCAGAGCATAGGGATAGTCACAACCACTCATTATCGCCAAACTTTGGAGAGACACTGCACTGGCCGTCACACAAGCACATAGATGTTTACACACGAGATCTCGTCAAGCAGTTGAGGCAGAACAATGTAAATTTGGCTAAGGTGTGCAGCATAATCGGAGGTTTCTTTGGATCGATGGATAATGCCCCCTTCACAAAAAGGTCTTTGCGCAGTCTATGTGGTAGAATTAACCGAGAGCACGCAGAAGATGATGTGAAGAAAACAATGGATGTCTTTCCGGAGATTGGTGCCACTGGTGGAAAAACAGGCTTCCGTCCAGCCCCATAAGTCGCGAAGCTGTAGGAACCGCGACTAATGGGACCTTTAGTCGCGGTTCTGGAGGTGAACCGCGACCAAAGGCCTGGGCCCAGGGCGCTCGGTGGCCAGCTGGCGCACGTGAGGGTCTTTAGTCGCGGTTGGCCAGGACAACCGCGACTAAAGGCCTTCGGGCACCTTTAGTCACGGTTTGCCAGGCCAACCGCAACTAAAGCCCCTCCCCTATATATACCCATCCAGCAGCCAACACTTAGCCATTTGGAGCCATTCTCTTCACAAGTGGGTGTAGGTTTGCTTTTGGTTCCTCTTATGCACATAAGGTGTTTGATGAATTGAATTAGTTTTATTTTTCTGAATTTTTTGATATATTATTTGTATTTTTAACATTTTGAATTGAATTAGTTTTATTTTTCTGAATTTTTTGATATATTATTTGTATTTTTAACATTTT